>NW_010130057.1:0-6522 GCF_000699245.1 Pterocles gutturalis
TATGATTCTATGATTCTATGAAATAGGATGGGGACTTAAGCATTGACTCATCATGAGAAATAATTTGAGCTACTCAATATGGGTTTTTCTTGTCCAAATAATGACAACTGGATATTCAGGAATCATCTACAAGTGTTTCAAGTATGTAAGACACTTCTGAAAAAATAAGTTGTATAGGACAGGCCAAGCCACAGTTATGAAGGGTCAAGAAAGCAAGAACAAGGCAGTCTGGGACAGTAAGAGAAAGGATAAAGAGTCTTAAATACCGGCCACAGGCTAAACTCTGGGAACAGTATCAGCTATGGGCTAAAACTCTGGGAACAGTTCCATCAACTAATCAAATACTTCTTGCTGCTTTTCAAAAAAGCCAGTATTTTGGATTAAAACCTCTGCCAGTATAAATTCATTTAGTGGTAGTGACATCATGCTGTTGCTCTGGTTAACGATGTGATCCAGAACTGCTAAGTTTAGTACAGATGTGAGAAATGTTTTATGATGTCCATATCAAACTAATCTCTATGGGAGAGGTTCCTTCTCCATTCCTCCAGTCTACAAGGCTTCGGGACAAGACCCTTAGCAGCTCAAAAGCTGTTGCTGGTTGTCCTAGCCATGCTATTAGCTCTCTGGGCTACTGCAGTGGTGACCTCGTTATGACAACGGGGGATGTGTATTTTTCTAATTTCCCTTAGCTGTTCATTTCGCTGAGTTACCCTCTACTCTTTTACTACGATTAGGGGAAAAAAAAAAAAAAAGGAGCCAGTGGCTCATCAAAAAGATTAACTCATCAAAATTTGTATTAGTTAGGGTCTTCCTTTAAACCACTGCTAAACAGGACACATTTGGAGCACAGATATCCAGAGAAATACCTGCAGCAGCTGAAAGTTTTCTATTTTTCTACAGATTATTGTGCAAGGCATAGCTCTCAATAACTCCTTCTTTCTCCTTGAAGTAAACTACATTGCACCAGGAGGCGAGTCCAACCTCCAGCTTTTCTGTGTGAGGAAGTCAGGATGTCAAGAAACCCTGCCAGCTCCAAACAGCCATTTACATAGTCCACCTTATGCTGGACTTGTTTAGTTTCAAGTTGCCAAGCAACAGCTACCCTCAAGACTCATCAAATCAATGCAGCAGCAGTATGGGAAAATACAAGGCAAAAGGCCCTGGGATTCATTTATCTCTTTTTTGCAAGTTCATATCATGTACCATTGAAAGTCAAAAAGTGACTGACACTCTAAGAGCTGAACCTGAGAGCATCAGCATTGGAAGCAGAGGCTATGAGCTGCCAGGGCAGTAACAGACATTTAGCCATTGCAGAAAAAGCCCAGAGAAACCCACTATGCATCCACACTGGGTAGGTTGCATTTCCATCCACCCTTCCCTTCATGAGGCTCATTGGACAGTAGGTGGGAAGTTTTATTGAAGCTCCAAAAATAAGGATTTTATTTTTATGAAGAATCACCAAATCTCTTCCAATTTGTTAATGCTTTTCCTTAAATGTAAACACTTATGCTTCTAATGACACTGGGTGTACAACAATGTGACAAAAGGGTGGCACGTACAAGTGCTGTGTGGGACTCTAGCTGAACCCTGGACCAAGCCACATGAGGTGGCCCTGAACCAGCCACCCCCCACAGATATTGTTACAAACTACATTTGAAATGGATGTCCATATCTAGGAACTAATGACTTTCTTACAAATAACTTAGGGAGCTGAGATGCTGCCTGTGGGTCTGGCATGGCCATGTAGTCTACATGCCCATGTAGACTTTGATAAAGCTGGGAGAACAGCCTTGAGGTCAGCTTGCTCTCTGTAGAGCTGGCAGGCTGTTTGCAAGGCCTCTGTGGGGTTGGCTGTCATGCTGCTGAACATGCTGGTTGCATGGGGTACTGCGTGATCCCAAGGATCGTCTCCAGACTGGTCTCTCCACCTTTGCTATCCCTATCCAGCACCTTTGGTCTTTGAAGATGTGCTCAGTTGCACACAAAGGATGGTCTGAGCATGGCAAGTGAAGCTTGCCTGAACACAACAGGCTAGCGACAATGTCTTCCAAAGATTGTTTCGAAAAAATGGACCTTACAGTTGTTTTACATTTGGTCTCTGCAGTTTCCACTGGTAGTTTGTAAATCCTTTGAATGAAAGAAGAAAATAAAAACTGAACTAAAATTCCTTATCTGTTAAAAGACTCTTTATTTAGGGGGAACTTAGGCTGTGCTACTCTAGAGACTTGGAACCTTGATACAGAGAACAAATTTTAAGACATTTAAAAGTTACCATGGCCCAGATATTTAGTTGGATGTAGATTCTCAGTACACAGATACATAATTTTAAAGTGCCTAAATATCTTTAAAAATATACAGTTTTAACTAGTTTAACAGCCTATTTCTCCTGGCTTTCAGTGAGGCTTGGGTCTTGATTTGACTTGGGAGTTTATTTCTGAAAGTGAAGTTGAAATCCTCAGACCTCTCATGTCAGTATCATCTAAAATGGCTACTGGTCCTTGCTGTCTGATTTTAACACCCAGTTTTCTGGAGAGTTTCAGCCTTGAAGGCCCTGATTTTTTGCAAAGTGCTGAGGATCTGCCTTTAAGGGACTGGGGTCCACTAAGTGTTTCCCCCATTAGGTATCTACAAACTAAAGCACTCAAGTCAGTTTTTCAAAGCATTTCCCAGCACCTCTGCGAATGTGCAAAGCAAGCCCTAGAGGACTTCTTTTGAATGTTTTGGCATTAATGTTCTGCGAGACAGGGTAAAGAGATGAAGTGAAATGAGTCTCAAAATAGGACTGTCAAGTTCTTTTCTGGTAGAGCTTGCATTAATTTTTAATACTCCATCTGTGATCAGAAGAAAAGAAAGACCTTTAGTTCTCAGCACAGATCTTTTTTGAGCACACTTACATTTCCTTGTAGCCATTATATATTCAGTTCTATGATTCACCAACTTACTTGTATTATTTTTCTTGCTTTATAGGAGTCAGACAGAGTCACCTTTGGGCCTCATCTTGAATTAAGACCACAAAGTGCATTACCAGAAACCCCTCAGCAGTAATCCTGCTTCGCTACTTTACATGTGGGAGTAATAAGAGGCAGCCTTTGAGAGGGTAACAAGGTCCTTATGTCAGTTCTATCTTTTTAATGATTAAGTTTAAATAATATTAGATGCTTATAGAAGTGTTTGGTGATTGCTGAATGTTATTCTGCACGTTTTCCTGCATATAGAGTCATATTTATTATTTTTGTCCCTTTGTTGTCTTGTTCTACCATCTGGTGACAGGTGCCCTTCCAGTTTTTTGTATCACTTGTGCCTTTGGTCATGGCTGAATTTTAACTAGACATTATTTTCTTCTGCAATTAAAAGAAACTTTCAGAGTGGCTTAATTTCTTACTGATTAGCCCAAGCAAGCACAGAGATCACATAAAAGGTATGCTAAAAGAAAGGCATGTATTCAGTTGAATCTTTCTAGGATGATAAGGACTTCTCCTGCTTTAATTGCATTCCTCTGTATTATGATAGGATCAGTTCAGTGGATCACCTGGAGGTGGTATAAGGAACTAATTTTTTGGGTCATTGACTTAGTTAATCTGTGACAAGTTGGAAGATGAAAACAGAATTTAATTATCACTGGCAGTACTTGTGTTGAATTTAAACAATTTACATTTTTATTTCAAGAGCTGCAAATGTATTTATTTATATTTATTATATTTAACCAGGGGGGAAAGAAATATCCGTGACCTTAATATTAATAGGGGGAAAAAGCCCACCCACTCATTACTCGCTTTTGTTTCCAGCGCATGAGGAAAAACTGGGGGAAATAAATTGGCAAAAGATGCCAGAATGGCAAAAATAAAATAATTAAAGTCCAGTTTTGGAGCCATTGCACAAAATTTAATTTTTGGAGTATAGCTAGACTGGTTCGCTTTGGAGAGGTCTACTGGAACATTACTCCTCTCCCCTAGTGCACTGGTACTAATATGGACTTAATCAATATGATAAAAAATAATGGCTACGGGCTACAGGGAATTTGTGAAGTATTTGAGACATGTAGAAAGTTGTAGTCCATGATCCATTCTAGGTTCAACTCTTAGGATACAGTGTAGGAAAACAGGAAAACTCTTGTTTGTATTGTCTTTTTCTCTACTTTTACTCTCTCTATCAAATTTCTGGTTCTCAAAGTTTATGTGTGATAGTTTCTAAAGCTGGTTTAATCTTGTGAATCATAAGGGGAATAAATTGAAAGTTGAGATAAAAGGCACTGCTAAAAAAATTGTCTGTGAGAAAGTTAAAAGCTCCCCAAGAACAATGTAGGTGCTCCCAGAAAACACAGAGAAACATTTCATAAAATATCTGCTTCTTTTACCAAGTTCAGAGCTCAGACTAGTCTGTGTAAATTTATAGTAAAACAGTCATTTCTCTTACCCACATGCATGTTCATTTGCATTAGAAATATTTGCTTAGAGAACAAATGTATTTTCCTCTTCTAACTTGGCACCTAGAAGATGAAAGAGAAACCTTCGTGGGCCCTTCTCAGATCTCTGCTGTTGCATGAAGCACAGTCAGGGCACAGGAAGGCTTGGTCTTGCAAAGATAGGTAGGACAGTTTGTTGTGTGGGGGTTTTGTTTGTTTTGGGGTTTTTTTAAGTTGCCATTGCTTTGCAGGAAGTTGCTAATTCATTCTGTGTTTGTCCTGAGAGCAGACCCTCTTCTCTGCCCTGTTCTGCAGAAACTGAAAGAGGAAAAAAAAAACAGGATGGGGACTGGTTTCTGCTGTGCAAATGAAAATGTTTCCTGGATTAATTTAAACTACTGTAAAGTCCTAAAAGTACTCCTGCTGACTTTGTAGTGGAGCAGATGTGATGTGCTGCCATACACTGTTCAGCCAGCTTCTCTAGCACCTACTTGGGGGGGGGGGGGGGGAAAACCATGAAGTAGCATTTTGATCTGCTCTCAGTCTGTTTATGTCCTTCAGAAAACTGTTATCTAGACAGCACAGCTTCTGTTTATTGTTCAACCTCCTATCAGCAGAGTCAAAATAAAAAGAACCAGGTAATGAAAACCAGCCTGAGACTGATATATCCCTATGCTAAAGTTCTCTGACAATAGTAAGGATCATGAGAATGCATGTAAATTAAACGTACTGTATTTAATCCCACTTTAAGTACCTGCCAAAGACATAAACCAGTTTTGGTATTTAGTCCTGTCTGGGGACTTCTGGATTGCTGCTGTACTGTGGGCTGTAGGCTGAGGTAGTCAACAATAAAAGCTAGTAAAATTATTTAACTGAACATTATTGTAGTGCTTCAAGTGCAAACGATTAAACCCAGCTGATGCTGCTACATCTGCCCATCACTCTAGGATTTGATCACTCATTTTTAAGATTCTTTTACAATTGCACTTAATATATAACATCTAATCCTAAACCAGAACTTGATTTCAACTCCCTGGAAAGCCTACAAAATTTACTAAACCCCAAAAATAAAAAGACAGAGGTGGGAAGATCCTTCTGTTCCCAACGATCCCTTCCCTAGCTGCCTTTTAATGCCTTTTAATGCTTTTTTTAATGCTTTTTAGGTTTTTGTCATTGTGATGGGTTTGCCCTTGGCTTGGGGGCCAACCCATACACACCCGCTCACTCATGGAAGCATTTATAGATGGTGGTGACGAACTGATAAATTTACCTTTGTTGCTAATTACCCTAATGTCATTCTTGGGCCCCCATCTACCCTAATTAGGCTGTAAATTTTTTATCTTGGTACCAAACAGACATCCTGCTTGAATGTAAAAGGTCTGTGGAAGCTGAGAAACAAAGAGGTTTGGAGCTTTTCGGATGCCAGCAACTGAGGGGTTTTTTTTAGTTGCTGCAGTGGAGCTTGTTAAGGATGTGATGTCTGTGGCTGCCAGAACCAGGCAACTGGGAACTGGGGGTTCTCCCTTCCTGGGTGTGCTCTGACACACAGGGATCTCTCTGTCCCAGACCTGTTGGTGCAGCTACTGCTGTTGCCAATTGCAGGGTCAGCCGGC
Organism: Pterocles gutturalis; assembly: GCF_000699245.1. Taxonomy (NCBI): domain Eukaryota; kingdom Metazoa; phylum Chordata; class Aves; order Pterocliformes; family Pteroclidae; genus Pterocles; species Pterocles gutturalis. The sequence goes on from NW_010130057.1 coordinate 6,016, forward strand.
GGTGAGGATGAGTCCCTCAGTGGCACGCACACACACATGCACACACACGCACGATGCCAGAAGAGCCCTGCCTTTGCCAACAGCACTCACATACATGTAAGCACAGACAGCCCAGTCCTGTAGCCCCTCTCTGGCTGTTCAGGATTGAGGTTCACTAGTGAAAACACACATGCTCCCACTCTCTGGGTTTGTGTGTGCGCTCACATTCACACATCCCTCAAGTATGAGCACAAGCTCTCAAGATCTTGGCTGCACGCTGCACCCCTCACCCAGCCAATGATTAGACCTTGGATCTTTCCAGGTGCAAGTCTTCTCTTTCTTGCCTGCCAGTCCAGACTGAAGTTGGCTGGCGAACTACGTATGCACACACATGGACGTAGGATTATATTCACTCAGGATATATAAACACATACACAGCTCTTCAGCTGACTGTGCTCTCTCCAGTTGCTGGCACTTTAATGTTTCAGCACTCACACCTAGGTCAGAGAGGGAGATTACCTGGGGGGG
>NW_010130057.1:6553-12944 GCF_000699245.1 Pterocles gutturalis
GCAAGTTAAGAAATGATTTAATATAAAAATAGGCTAGACCACAGGCAGCAAGCACAGGGCTCAGTCAGATGAGCACACTGCCCAGCAGCCTTTATCCCCCTCCTTTCTGATTTTGCTACTCTTGTGCCTCCCCGATGCACTCTGGTCCTTCCCTTTGCCCCTTCCCCTAAGCATTGCACTATAAGTTTTGCATGGTCCCCAGAGTTGCTTCTGATATCTCCTAATACTAATGACAATCACATTTCATGTTTCTTATTGCTAACAAAATTCAGGTTGATCTTCTTCAAGGCTGTGTCTAAATCTTTGCTTTAACCACCCATCAGTCTGTGACCAACATGTTCTGGTCTTATTGCTGTCCCCCTCATCACCTACTCGTTAATTCCTGAGTGTCTGTGGGTTTAATATCACTTTCCTTGTTACTTGTTTATTGTGTTATACTGAATAGTCCTTAACCTACTGAACCCAGTGCTCCTTCATTGTGGATACCCAAGCAGAGCACACTGGGCAGTATGTTGGTGTGTATAGGGGCCATAGGGCACACCATATCCCAGGTGTGGCAGAGGATGAGCTAACCCTGAGACAGGACAATTCTCCATTTCTCATGTTTGGAACAGACCTGTATGTGCAAACTTTAGATACAGGTAATCTCCAACAACAATGCCAAAAGCCTCTGTCTCTTCTCCTGCCCAATACTTCATCTTCATCCTTCAAGGAAGCCAAGAAAAATCAAAAGGGAAAGACAAGAGCTTTAAAGGGCTCCTAGGCAGCTCAGTGTGCACAATTATGGTGTGGGGCAGGACATAGCCTTGGAAGCACGAAGAATGGGTAGAGCTCTGCTCCTGTCACCTGAGATGGTGGCCCCTTAAAGCCACTCTGCAGGTCTAGACAATGCCATAAAGAAGCCCAAGGTGATCTGCAGGAGTGAGGGTACTACGTTGCAGCCGTGTGTAAAGGTGGTAGCTCTGGTTCTGGAGGGTCTGCACTGAGGTCAAGGAGTCCTGACCCTTGGCAAGGCTAATTGCTGAATATATCACTATGATGGTGAGACACAATGTTCTTTTTGTTCCAGAGCTCATCCAAGTTAATCACTAGGTTGTACTGCCTTATGCAAGGCAGAAAAATACTGTCTCTTTTTGATTCTGACAAATATGATATAGAGGCTCAAAGGCTGGTTGAACTGGAGGGGGGGGGTGTGGAAATCAATGCATAGACAAGCTACAAATAATATTAGATAGACACAATAATCTTGAGAGGAAGAAATGATATAAGGTGTACCACAATAATTTAGTTCAGGGAAATAACAAATGGACATTCCCAAATGATACCAAATCAGTATTCCAAGTACGGTGGGACTTTGTCTCATTAGTATTTGAGATAAAGTATGGAGCACAGTATGAATGTGGAGTATCACAGCACGTCTAATAGCGCTGGTGAAAGTAGGTGTCAGTGGTTTGCAGAATGCTTTGAGGTATCCTGGTTAAGTGGACTTATATTTGCTGGTATTTTAAAATATATGATCCTAAAGTACATGGCATCTAAATGGAAACTGGTGGCCTGAAGTGTGGTGGAAGGGAGGAGAAACTCATGAGGATATAGTGCCTAGGCTGAGGGATGGGAGACCGAGTGAGAAATTACAGACAGAAATAAAAGAATGACAAGAGGAACAAGACAGAAAAGGGGGAAGCTGTCAGGATTACAGCAACTGAAGGATTGGTTCTGCAGCAGAGCTCACCTCAAAAAGCGTTGGGATGTATGGGAGAGCTGTCACTCTGTACTCTTAAGGGCTGCAGAAAATTACAAGAGAGATATCAGCATTTCCAAGGACTGGGGGTCTGCTTCTGTTTGTAGGTATAATCTCCACAGCCTTTTTTGCTGTAAGGAATTTAGCCACATCACTTAGGTTAGATCTGGGCAGCCTCATTCCTTCCCTTTAACACAAAATTAATAATATTAAAATAATACTTAAAAAAAAAAACATCCCAGGCACACAGCAAGCTTTGGGCTCGGATGCACCCTCAGCTGTACTGGAGCACAACATGTATGAACGTGGCAAGCTGACATTCAGAGCAGCCAACTGCAGGCTGCCTGGGAGCTGGGCAGAAGGTGACGTGCTCCTAGGAGACCACACTTTCAGAGCTGTGTTGGTACTGGTTTTTTTTTTTTTTTGAGAGTCCAGACATTCTGCTCTGTGATCAGGGCAGAAAAAAAGGCAGCTAAATAATATTGCTGTACTTAGAAGTTTGTTCTTTGAACCCTGGTGGGCTTTGGTGTTGTTTACTCCCAGGGCAGACTCTGGATCTAGTAGGAAATCCTGGGGGCAGGAAAAAACCCCCTCCTTTGCAGAGCCTGGCAGCAGAGGATGTACTTTACTGCTGAGCTTCCCAATCCATCTAGCAGTGTAACCGCTTCCAAATATGATGAGATATCAATTGTTTTTTGAGATGCATACAGCTTTCTCCTGCCGTGTCAGCCTCTTTTGTGTGTTTCCCTATAGGGGAGTTTATTTGATTGCACTATTATATAGTGCCATAACTCCCTATGGATCTCCGTGATAGTGATCAGCAGGAGCCAGTGTGCTCTGACTGCAAGGACAGATTCTCTGCTCTCATGTGTGAGCAGATATCTGTCCTCAAAGGAACAGGCACTGCCTGGAAAGATAGGATGTTTTGGTCTGGTTTTGTCTAGACTTTTGAAGAAAAGTTCCTTTTCCTGTGATACAGGATATTTTTTGATGTGTAGGTAAGAAATGAGGAGTACACATCCCACCTAAGGCAAGCTTCTCCACGATACTTGTTGCATAGGGATAAAAACATATAGTGCGTATTTCTCTGGAAAGCAAGCAAACAAACAAACAAAAAATTAACAAAAAAGCCTTAAAAAAATTTAAGATACACTTAACATAGCTCTACCATCCAGTTAAAGCCCGTATTACTGTTCTGGGATCTTATCTGCATTTTTGTGAAGTTATTTTTTTCAAGAATAGACAGAAAACACTGATATCCCTCCAAGTTTGCTTCTGTAAACTGGATCTTAAGTAAAGTGCCCAGGAGGAGCATGCAGAGGGGGAATCCAATGGCTATTTTTTGGGTTCCCATTCTCTCTGGGTGGAAGGGGATGCAGCTTAGAGTCTCTTTGCTGTCACGTTGTGTTTTAAACTCGCAGCTAAGTGGGTTATGAAATACCATTCTTTGGGAGGAAAGTTGCTTTCGATTGTTTGCTTTTCTCTGTCTCTTTTCCCCCCCTGCTCTCTCCAGGCAGTCACTCTCGGCTTTAGCAAGACACAGTTTAATGGGAGCTTCCATGTCCCTTAGGAAAACTGTTGCATGAAGACCAAAGGCGTTGGACCCTTGGCTGAGGAGCAGGCAGGCGCATCCCTGCTGGGACCCTCCTTCGCTCAAACTGTTTACGAAATTGTAAACCAGGCTGTGAGAGGGAGACAGTCAGGAGGCAGAGGGGAGGGAGAGCTCATTCCTCCTCCCTCTCTGTCTCAGTCTTTTGCTTTCCAAGCTCAAATGCTAGCTGAAATCTGACGCCTGGACTGCATATACTGTGAGACGTGGGCATGCCCTTGCAGTGCACTGATTTCCTCTGTAGCTTGGAGAGCCAGAGCCGCGCAGAGGCTCCGAGCGAGGAGCCGCTCCATCAGGCAGCGAGTGCCACATCACTGTGCTGCCTGTGTAAGCGGCTCCAGCATGGTCCTAAGGCTCCTGCTCCTCCTCGGTGGGCTGCTTGGGGCCATCGAGCCAGCGCCCCGCTGTGAAACCGGCCAGGAGACCCTAGGTAAGGCTAACAACCCTAAAAGCCCCCTTTCTTCTTCTCTCCTTCCTTCTCTTGGACATGAACAGAGAAAATGGTCCAGCTTCAAGGCAAGGGATGCAGGAGCTGTCACTCTTCACTTGAGACGAGGGGATCAGCTCTTTGGAAATCTCAGACTGCTGGTGATGTAACTGGGGTGGTACTTGGGAACCAGGCATTGGTGAGGCTCTGCAAGAGAAAAACAAGACTGGGATGTAAGGGGACATAATGTTTCCCCATCACCGTCTTTTAAGGCCATGTGTAGATGGGTCTTTCTGTCAATTTATGGAGTTCCCAGCTGGTAGGATCCCCCTCTTTGTTGTAGGGAATGCAGAGGATTTGCCCCATCTCTGGCCTTGCCTTCTAGGAATGTGGTAGTCAGATTGCAAGATGAACTTTCGACCTTCTGTGTGCTTTTCTGCTTAAGAAAAAATCTTCTCCTTACATTCAGCTTTAGGTCACTTGTTTCAGGTCCAAAGTATGAGAAGATTTATTAGGATCTGACAGCTGTCGGGTGTGTTTTAGCTTGCCATAAGCAATATGGAATTTGTATGAGTTGATTGGCAATGATAGGAACACGCTGCTAAATGAATTGAAAGCTTTTGGTTCAGTAAGCAGTAGACTAATAAAAAATATTAACAGTATCTTTTAAAAATACGTGGTGTTTTTAATCAAGTGGACTCAATTCAGATTTCATTTATGTGGGGACAGTGGAGAGGTGAATTCCAGTGTAGTGACAAGGTCTGTTCCAGGAAAACTATTTTCAGAGGGTTCAAACTCAAAATGATTCAGAAAGATATTCATTTTATGGGAATACAGGAAGGGAAAAATTAACCTGAAACTGACCTTAATGTTACCCAAGGAAGTTCAGCTATATTTCAGTGCTTAAATATAAGCCATAGACTGTCACTGGCGTTGACCTGCTACACAATGCAGTCCATGTGTCGTGCACTGCATATAATTTGAGAGTGCTGTTCCCACAAACATCAAAGTGAGGTCTACCGCAGCCTGAAGGGATTTTATTTTTGGATAAAGCTGCACAAAGAGAAGTGTTGTAGACTATTTACAGCCAGTTACAGGAAGAGGCTCTGTGGTTTGCAGCATTCCCTTTCTCTGTGAGGTATGACTCTGCTCCAGCTCCAGCTGAAGAAAGCTTTGCCATGGGGTATTAATCCTGACAACCACAAATGCAGGGACCATCAGGGGTGACTCTGCTGTGGCAGAATGTTTTGTATGTGTTGGCAACCGTGCTGTCTTTAGGGGAGGGCTTGAGGAAAGGCAGGCAATGGAAATGCACCTTGCATGTGGTGGGACTGGACCACTGAATATGGCCCTAGAGGGATGGAAAAGAGCTGCCAACATCACTACATGATGTGCAATGTGAGGAAAGAGCATACTTCACACTGGAGGCATGTTGGACCAGGGAATAAAGTAGCAGCTTGGACACTGACAGACCTGCCAGATTTCTCAAGGGCCTTCCTTTTCTAAAGGGGAGATAAGGCCACGTCAGGCTACCCGAAAAGAAAGGGGACTGCGGTGTTGCAGATGTTCATGAATAGACCTTGCAGGGGTCTCCTCTCAACATCCAGGGCAGTAGGTTACATCTTCAGCTGTAGCAGTGGGAGTTTCTCCCCTGTTTTGGGATCCCTTGGTGGTCTCAGCGGCCAGACCTGTGATGCCCCGCAGGAGGAGACCAGCCTGGAGCTGCTTGTGCAGAAGAGAAGGGCAGCAGGAACCTGTGCCACTGTCTGACTCCCAGGAAGGCTGGAGCTGGTTTCTGCAGACTGCCTTGCCTTCCCAGTGATATTTGCTCTGCTGTGAGTCATTTTGCTTGTTTAATAAGAAACCAAAATGAAACATGGTCAACAATACCAAGATCCTTACAAAATGCTTTGTGCTTTTCTGTTTAGAAAAATAAGGACATGATTACTGTCATCCAACCCCACAATATGGCACAGGCATCACACAGTCGGGGGGGAGGAGGGGGGGGTGATTTGAAGAGCAGCTAGGAATCATGGCACTGAGAGAGGGCAGATCCCTTCTCCCCAGCTGTGTCCTGTATGCTTGAGGACACAGTAAGCCACTGTCTCCCCCAGTGATAAGATGCTACATTGCCTGGTTGCAAGGCAGCATTTCCAGACCCTGATGAGTTTTATGGGCCTCTGAGCCTCTAGTTTGGGTGAGAAAAGTACAGCTTAGCGTGTTTCCCCTGAAAGGTGGACAGCCTTTTGCGGAGGGAGCTAATAGCACAGGTTTCTGTTTTGTCTGAGTTGTGCATGTCTCTGCTGCTGACTAATGTATTCCAGTGGTAATTAGTTAAATGCAGCACTTTGCCATCACTGACAACAAAAATAAAAACAAAGTAGAAGCAGGCTGCAGTCACATGCCTTGAAACAGTCAAAGCAGGTGACTTTCCTCGCCACTGGGACCAGCTCTAACACTGAGATGCTACCAGGGGTGAGGCTGAAAAACAACAGCGGTAAAACCCTTCCTGGTCACTCCTGTTCAGAGAGTGCTTTACTGGGGACTTGTGGGGCAGAGGTAGGCCAGTGCTCAGGTGGGTGTGCGAAGCCCCGGGGCTTACAGGGCGGGCGGG
>NW_010130058.1:0-7022 GCF_000699245.1 Pterocles gutturalis
CCCAGCCAAGGGCTAACCCATCACAAGTATAAGTTAAATTTGTAAAACACTTTGAATACTGACAGTGTTACAGCCATATAAAACCAACACCACAGGAATACTTCTGATGTACTAATTATAGAAATGTAAAATATTTGAGACCTTTAACATAACTTTGGGTAAAAGAGTTGAACCCAAAGATTCTGCTGCCTTCCCTTGAAACTTGTTTGCCCTCACACTTGTTTCTTTGCAAGAGGAAGTTTAACTTTGCCACCCAAAAATCTCACACATACCTGAAGCGAACTGCAGTCACACATATCTGGTGATGCTGAACAGCATTTAAGCTCTTACAGCTGGCAAAGCAAATATATAAATGACTACTGAGACTTCTGCCTGTTTCTGAGAATTCTCATATATTTGAAAACACCACACACAAACATGTTAAAATTACTTTTATTCTAAGTTTTGACGATCTTAAACATGCCATTCTGGGAACACTGGCTTGTCTGCTGAATTTTCATATATTACGTTCGACCAAATCTTTTCTTACGTTTGGGACATTTTTAAGGACAGATTTATTTTTAACTCTTCAATGCCTGTAACATGAGACCATCTTTTTGTCTTCTTCTCAGAGCATTCCTAGGATCCCTCTTGTCCCCGGCTCAGTTTCACGGAACTTGCAGAAAAATTTCTAAATACCTCTGCCCTTCTGCCAAATTGGTTGAAATCAACCAAAGAATAGAAAGTTAATCAGGGAACTGGAAACAAAGACACACCACTACTTAAGAAACAAAGTAAAAAAATTCTTTCCTGCAATAAGAAATTCAATTTCTTATTGTACAGAATTTTTCTTCTGGCACAAACCTAACAGTTCCAACAACCAACTTCTGAGAATTCTCAGCCAAAAGAAAGATGGAAAAAACTATCTTTACGCAGCAGAACATTTCAAGTGTATAGACAGAAAATACCAAATACTAGACAACCAATACTTATCATGATGGTACTAACTGACGTAATAGTCAACTCATTCCGCATACTGGAGAACAAGTTGTTAAGCACAGCTTCTGAAGAACAGACTTCTAGAGTGCAGCTATCACTTAATATTCTGGGAAACAAGCAGAGTATAGTCATCTACTACACTTGAATCAATCACTGAGAAACAGTTCATAAAGCAACCCAAATAAAATATACTGCATTAATCCAGCATACAGATCACAAAAGAGAAGTAATTCATCGTGACACTGACTGGAGGCAGCAGTTCTATTATTTTAAAGTTAAAAAGAAATCTCATCTGTTTATTTTGTTAGTGCAGCTTCCAGGCATATGCTCACTTACCTTTCAGACAGGGAATATGTATATTGTATAAATAGCTTTCATACAGTCATCCTTCTCCTGTGATGTGCACAGCAATCACCTGTCTACTTAGAGGCTTTCTATTCTGGAAGTCACTATGTAGATTATGTATCCTATCTTAAACTACTTCCTTCCCTTAATTGTGCATGTCCACTGGGAATACTTCAGAAAATGTCTCCAGAAATGTTGCCATGCTACCAAAACCAGGTAATTGCTCCCATTTTTTATTTTAGTTTAAGATACATCAGATTTCAAGTCTAGACTAGACCCACAGTAAGAAGTAAAAAACCCTAATATGATGATCAACCCTAATAATGATCATCATCATCCCTCCACATTCTCATACTCTTCTTACTTTTCTGATATTATTCCCTAATCAAACCACAGCCCCAAAAAGATGAATGACTATGAACTCCAGGCTTCCTACTGGTGCCTGTAAAAAAAGCAAAGGTACAAATCAAACCAGAACTGTAAGCAATCAGGCAAAACACTTCTCCATTCCAAAGATATTCCACTAGTATCAGGTTACTTCTTTAGAGAGAACCTCAAGCAGACCAGAAACAGCATTGCTCTAAACTGAAGTAAATATGGGTTATTACACAAAGTTCTTGACTTTCCATCCTTTCCTGATGTCTGTACATTGACTTTACCACTGCACTTGCCTAGCAAGTGGCAGCAAGAATCCATCTAGCAGAAACTTGGTGGTGGGCAGGTGGCTCCATAGATAAAAGGAATACTGGATGGGCATGGAAACATGAGATCCTTCATGTTCAGCAGCAACCCACACGCGTTAGTTAAAAAAAAAAATCAACCCAAAACCCAATCAAACAAAAACCAACAGCAAAAAAACCCAAAACCCAAACACCACCACCACAGCCACAGAATTGGCCATCATACTGGTGCAGCAGTTCCCCAAAACAGGTAAGCCAGGCTGCAAGTCAGCTGCACAAAGATGAAGTGAAGGGACAAGACCTCCGCAAAGAGCAAATGCTCCCACTGCTTCTCTGTCAGATAGTTAATATGTGGCATCAGGGGAATTGGTTCCCCTAACTGATATGGAAGAAAACCAACACTGAAAAGAGGGATAGATTTCCACTCAATCAGCAAATTACATCAGCTATATTTTAATTGCTCAATTACAAAATAAAAACACTTGAGGGGGAAAGGTATAAAAACTAACAGTCAAAGGCAAGGGGAACCCCTTCAGCAGGGGCCAGATATCAGATAAACTGTGATGTGAAACTGCACTAGAGGTAACACTTGTGCAGTATTTAAGAGCTAGTGTGATCATAGTATAGATAAAATCCATCCTCAAAAAGATCAAGAGGAAAGTAAAAAGAAAAACAAAAAAAAACCTGAAAACAAACAAACAAAATCACCCTGACATCTTCAAACTCAAAAACACAAAACCCTCAACTTGGTTGGTACAAGCCCCTGTAGCGTGACAAATTCTAACACTGCTTACCTTTAGTACGCATAGATAGGTATATATATATATATGCCTGTGTCAAATTGAGTTTAGCTGATAGATGGCATACATGCATGCCTTTTCCATTCACTCTCACTATAATTTTATAAAACAGTATGTTCCATGGAGGCAGACTTGGGGGACGTAATCTGCCCTTTTTTTGCAGTTGAACAGAGGCATACTTACACTTGCTCTACCTGCTTCTATTTTCTGGCACTTTGCTAATTAGCAAGTCCTGAATTATCATAAGATTCTACAGCAATATTAAGCCAGTTTAGTTATTTCTTCTTCTGCTATTTGTCAGTTCAAAAGTCAATATAAAACCAATGTGGCTGAACAAGTGGTCAATGGCTATTTCCATCTTTGCAACTTTTTCCATAAGGTAAGAATGTCTCTTAAAGAAGTAAATGCTGCCTAGGCAGCTCAGCTTTTCTCATATGCATATTCTTATCCAGAGACAGACTTGCTACTGACACTAAAGAAACAGATGCTCATACAGCTGTTGTATGAATTCTTCCTAAGCCAACAGTGCCACTCATCTCCAGCTTTGCAAGCTGCAAGCCCTCCCTTTTCTTTTTTGGCCTCTCCATCCTTCTCTCACAGCAGCTGCTGCTGTTGCAAAAAGAGAAGCTATTGTTTGAATGATAGAGATGGATACACTACTGGTTACACAAACACAGGATTAAAATAGCACTTCTGTCCCCCAAATAAGGTAAGGTTTGGTCCATATAGAGTACAACTTGTCAAGCGGTCTCAAACTCTGCTGAGGAGTTTACATAAGCTTCCCAAATATGAAAAGGCAGAAAAACAAGGAACCATGCCCTTATCACAAACAAGTGAAGCTTATGAAAACAGCAGCCTTGAGACCCATGGCTTCAGTGTAAGTCAAAAGCTTCAGTTAAATGGTGCTACAAAAACTACACACTGTTTTACCATGTCTTGATAACACCACATTCTATTTCTTGCACTATCTCTCTGATACCTCTCCTTTAAATTACTCTACCAGAAGAGCCTACCTCTTGTCTTGGCATGACACAACTTCCATGGCAACTAAAAACATCCTTCATGCTTATTTTAGAGAAGCCAGGAGACTCATAGAGGAAACTAGAGTAGAGGGAACAACTTCCCTCATGACAAGGCTTTGTGCATTGTGCAGTAATGCGTGTTTAAACAAAGACTGACTCACTTCCTCTCAATTTATTCAATCTTATTTTACTACACTGAAACAGCAATAGTGCACATTTGACATCACCTTCATTTTAGAAGCAACTGATAAAAATATCACAGATACATGATTATTGCTTCACAAAAGCAGCAGCTCATACCAGGCAGTTTACAAATGCCACCTAGGAAGAAAGTTCCTTAAGGCCTTCTGACAATTGGTTACCTTTTGCAATGCGCTACTGGCAACTCCTCACTTAGCTGTCCCCATGCATTAACAACTGATTTGGGTTAATAACAAAGGATGCTTTTAAGAGCATTCACTATTCATTCAGCCAGAAAAGTATGCTGCTACAATAATTTTTCTATCTGCATGGTGTTTCTTTTTCAGGAGTCTGACATAACAGAGCCAAAGGTTTCTTGGTAGCCACACTTTCCTATTCTTACTAATTCTTGTTTTTGAGAATTCAAAACAAAAATATTCCTGTCATCAGTGCTGGATTACTACATCTGTGATCTTTAAGTGTTAGCGAGCACCAAAATGTCCAAGAGAACTAGCCAAAGCTAACCAATTAGCTCAATGCAGATATTTTACACCAATCAGAAGACCAAAGCCTGAACACAGTGCAATAAAACACAAATGCTGCAAGGGGTTATTGTAGCTTAATGCTCTGTGATGACTACAAACTGAATATTGAATAATACAAAGCAGACTGGGGATACAGAGAAAAAAATCTGAATCTAAAAATTAAATTCAAGACGCTATTTCTAAGGGATTACTTACTCAAGCAATATTTAACTGAAATATTAGGGGAAGAAGGGAAAAATTAACTATTACTGTACATTTATTCAGTATATTTTATCTAATGATCACAAAATACATCCCAAACATTAAAACTTCGAGCACTCAACAAGGTGGGAAAGTTTTTTATTATTTTGGGTTTTGTTTTGAGAGTGGGTTTTTTGTTTGGTTTTCGTATCTTTTTTTTTTATTTGAAAGAAATGAAAACAAATCAAAACCCTACATCCTGAGAAACTGAGGAACATGAAAGCTAGGAAAATTGCTTAAGATACCATTTGGCGGCAGTATAAATCAGTGAAAAATCTCAAGTCCTAACCTTAGTTCTCATATTTTAATTTCTTAAATTTCTTAATTTACTCACATTAACATATTTAAAAGCAGAGTACTAGTATTTTACTTGGTAATCCACCCTTATTTTAAGGATTTTATTTCATTTCATGTTTTGCTTTGCTATAGAACCTGGTACCTTAAAGTTCCCCTTGCTCTATTAACACACAAGTTTGTTGCCAAAACAATACTACAAACAATTTCATTTTCATATATATTCTATATCTTATTTCTTTGCTCCTCAGTTAACAGTGTGGTATTTAGCCTGTTGAACAGGTTATTTCCTGTCTCACTTACAATACCCAAAACCTTAAATAGCAAGTACATTAAGTATATGGAATACCTTTAACTGAATATGCACACAGTAAACACATGCAACCTTAACGTAGGGAAGAAACAGCAACACCTGAGGGCAGAATTTTGTTTGAGGAAAAAGGGGAAAATCTGCTAATACTTATGAAACAAACCCCCTCAAGGAATTTCAGTTGAGACAAAAGAATCTCTGAACAACAATAAAATTAAAATTTGGTGATGATGGCTAGATGTCAAGAGTTTCAAAGCTCCTGCAACTGTGAGTGCCTCTCGGTTGCTGGCTCCAAGATCAAAGCTCGGAGACCTGGAAGCCTCTGACTTGGAAAGCAGAAAGACAATGCTAAGACCTCTGGTTTATTACGCCCCTTTGAAAGACCTAATTTTTCGGCTTTCAGCACATTTCCACAAGCACACCAAACTTCTGATTTGGAAAAGATAACATCCAGCCTCTTTTCACGGCTAGAACTGTTCTACAGTGCTACAAAGGAATCTTCAACTATCCTATTCATCCCCATACTATCTTTTATTCTTTCATTCATATAGATCTTCAAGTTTCACCAAAATCCTCATGAACAGACATGCTGCTCCCCAAGATCTACATGCAAGAATAAGTTTTAAACTATGAATGAGTTATAATAGCAGTCCTAGATCCTCTGTTACTGTCACGACATCATTAAATTAATCTGAGATATTGCAGCTAAAAATAGATTCCCCTTTCAGGTGAAGAGCAACTGCGTGTGTACTTAACATTGCTGCTGGATTAGACCCATTCATTTCATAGTGCTGAAGGAAGTCAAAGCTGTGTTTAAGTTTTATGATGACAAATTCCCCATTCTGAAATGAAACAAAGTAATTGGGAGTATGGCTACTTCATAAAAGGACAATTCCTTACCTTATAATTTCCCCTCAGTTGCTGTCAAACAGCACATTAAATAAGATATTTGTTGTATGAGAGCAAGCAGTCTTTCCACAGAACAGCTGACACTCCAAGTGGAAGGAGAGTTCTGAAAGAGTACTCATTTCTTCTCCTTTGCACATGAGGAATATTGGTTGTGGTAGCCTTGAGACTGAACAGCGGGCACCAAGAGCTGGGTTGTCAGGAAGAAAGTTAGGAAGTCCCATATAATTTCTCAATATTTGTCCATTCAAGTTTTACCTTGAATTAAAGCATGTCATACTGATAAGACTCCTCTAACAAGCAGAGCACATTCTTGCAATATTAGCTTCACATTCAAGACTACAGGAAGGTACCTTTGAATTGCTACTCAATTGAAAGAAGATCTAACTCAGATTATCTAATCTAAAATCATCTGAGAACCCAGGGAAGGGCCTTTTGAAAATTACTGTTTTACATATCAGAATGCCCCACTTTGCAGCAAAGGCATATGAAAATCTGTTTCTACTACAAACGTAAATTCTGGCACTCGACTGCAGCTTTGCACTGTGCTGCCAGTTTACAATCCCGCTCTGTAATGCATTTACAGACTCTTTATTCCTACAGAGACTTTCTAAGAGCAAAACACTTCCCTCCTGGAACACTGTATAATATAAAATAAGCTTTTATTACTGTAAACTTGGACTACCTTTTCAAGTCAAACACAGAATCACAGAATCACAGAA
>NW_010130059.1:0-9251 GCF_000699245.1 Pterocles gutturalis
TAACATTCTGTGATTCTGTGAAATAAAAAGGCTCCATCCATATCACTCTCCTGGGCTTAAGCTATTTTGTGCTTCCAGAAGATTTCTGAGTCCTGAACCAGTTACTAACTTACAGGACAAAGTAACTCAAAATACAGCAAGTTTCCTGTTTAGTTTTATGGCATAGAATAAGGTGGCTGTGCATCAGTGGAGACTTACAACTTACACAGAAATAATGTAGGCATGTCAGAACCTAATATGTAAAATGTCTCTTATTTTTGAATGTGAACAATAGAAAATTGAATATTTTTTCTTCAGAGTAAACTGTAGATAAAGTTCTTACAGCTGGTTTAACATTTTCTGATGGAGTGCTTTTCCAATAAAAATGCTATCATAAAAAAAGTTAGTATCAGCCCATTGGTTTTTCAGTTTTTCTTTGAAGTGGAAAGGTTAAAAGGTTTTGGTGGTGTTATGATGTTTCATTTTGCCGTTTTTTGAATGTAATATTTCAACTTTTTTTATCAGCTCCGTTGCTAGCTTTTTTTTTTCCTCAGACTTTACTTGATTATATTCCTCCTCCTTTTTTTTTTTTTTTTTTGAAGTTTTTGATTGGTCAAGAGTGAAATTTGCAAAAGAAAAAAAGCTTTCATGTGGAAAAAGTAATTCAGTGTTTAATTTCAGTTTATGAGAACAAAATTTGAAATCACAGAGTTTTGCATGAACCAAAAATCCAGCCCCTGGAAGTGGCTCCTCTTACTTTCCCCTTCTTGCAGTGTCATTTTTCCTCCTGATTTCTAGAATTAAATTTTTTTTTAAATAGAAAGGAAATATTACACAGACTGCACCATCTTTCCCATCCTGGAGAGAAACTGCTAGTGGCTTGTTGTCAATACCTAACAGTCCAGAGAAGATGAGGGGCAGGACGTGGCTCATCACAGAAGATGGCCTAGCATGCAGTGATGGTGGGCATTTCACCCACATCTCATCTCCCGACATGTGCTGTGGTGGCATTGCCTGGAGCTGTTGGATAATGGAGTGTCATTTTAATTAAAATCAGATGTTTCTTGACAGCAGCTTTGTTCTTTTACTTGCTGTGATCTACAGCATTATTTCCCACTCTTAGGAGACAAAAAGTGTAGAGTCTGCATATAACTGTAGGAGTAGTTTAATGTTAACAATGAGAGTTTATTCCTACTGTATATCTACCACTTTTTAAAGCTTTTCACGTAGACTTGAAGTTTCAACATTAGCCAGTAAGTTTGATACATATCTGGGGGCACTGAAAGTTCAGAGATGCAGGTGACTCTACTACAGTTGAGATCAGTGGCATGGTTGGATAAAGCTCTGAGTAGCTGGGCTGCCATGTCTCAGGCTGGCTACTGAAGGCCATGGGTAACTTGTAAATGTATTTCCTTTCCATTGTGGTCCAGTTATTACATAGAAAATGGAATCCCGTGTTGGTGTGTGTTCAGGAGTCCCATCCCTAACAGGACAGAGACATACACCCTCCTTGCTCTTCAGCCTGGAAGAGCTTAGCCGTGGAACTCTGGTCCTGTCACGTTGTATTGAGGCACAACAGAAGGCATGACTAGCATTTTCCACCCTTTACTGTCTGACTAGAATGGAAGAAACCAGGCTTCCGTATATTCTTGCAGTAATTTTTAGATGCCATGAGTAAACGTGATATAACCACAGGAGCAGCTGGGATGTAACTCAAAACCATGTGAGAGAAATGTGAATTAACACTCATCTGCTTTTGAGTTAGAGAATAAGACAAGCCCCAATTTCAAACATTTTCTTTAATAATTTTGCCCTGCTTCCTGTCATAATTTTGCACTGCTTCCTGTCGTTTCCTCCCTCAGAGTTTCAAAAGCAAATTTCAGAGAATCTTTACCATTAGAGGAAAAACCCCTTTCCCCCTCTATTTATCTGTTTATGCACGTAAATTATTTTTGTTGCTGGTTGGCAAAAGCTTATAGCAAGGAAAAACTGAGGTGAATTTCTGAGGTCTCGGTTCCCCTTCCCCTTAACTGCAAAAGGTTAAAGAAATAGGTAAATGGAACTTTTCATTATGCCATGTAAAGTATTATTTTGGAAGGTAGAGGAATGAATATTTCAAAAGAGATTTCAAATGTAAAGTATCAGCTTTTTAATTTGACAAAATAAGATAACCAATTGAAAACTGTTCTTGTTTTACTGTATTTCACGTGAAGCAGTTGGACATATTTGGTACCAGTAAATTCTTTCAAATTACTAAAATAAGATTCCCCAGCTGCTCCAATCCCTTCTAAAGTTTCACCTGCAAAGTGCTGTCAGCTAGAAGAATGGCTACTTGCAATGAGCTTCTCATGAACAGTTGTCACAAATGGTGTTTGAGAAATCCAAAGGAAATAACTTCAAGCCACAGATAAATTTGGGAAAGCTGGCAGCTTGTGATCAGGAGAAAGGCAAATTTTTTCAAATTATTAATTAGAGTTTAAATACTTGTCCTTAACATAAAGGCCAGGGAAAAAGTTAATCGCTCTACTTGTAAGTGTAAGATGGTGACATTCTCTGACATTTTCCAGGGTGTCGGGGTGAACCTTGTATTGACTGACAGTGAATGATTTTATGATTGTGCTATGTGATTTGTGCTGTTTATTCAGGGTACCCATTAGATTCTGGAAGCTTGATATTTTTTTTTTTTTTTTTTTTTTTTTGTTGCTCACAACATTTCTCATTTGGCCAAAGATTTTACGATGTCGTTTTCTGATGCTGGTATTTGTGCTGTGTCAAAGCAAATTCCTTAGCCTTGCAGTTACAGCCTGCAGCTAGTAGAATAATTTGTAGTTATTTCAGGGAAATAACTCAGATTTGGAAAGGGCATTCAGTGTAGAGCCTGCAGGCTTTTCCCCTTTCTGCACGAGGATTACAGGAAAACATACTCATAGTGAGGAAGAGAATGGCAGTTTAATTCAAGTAAAAGGTGAGGTCTAGGAGCAGCAAGCACTGGGGAGGGGTAGGTGGGAGTGCGGCTGCTGCGCAGCGCAGAGTGGAATGTGAAGCTACAGCTGGATAAGGAATGTGAACCCCATTAAGATGACAGTGTTCACTTGCCTAGGACAAGCGCTATGTGTTGTTTGGACTGATTTTTAGACCCGGGTGATCCAAAAAGTGTGTGTAAAATGGGAAACCACCTGAAGTGAAGGGGGTTAAGATTTGATGGACTGCAGTGTTGCCAGGAGGCATGAATTGTTGCCTTTTGTGCTGACTTTGGAAGCGCTCTGTTAATTTTTGCTCCCAATCTAATTTACCAAAGTACTTCATTCTCAGTAAAGCTTTCTAATTAATAGCTGCTTGCAGAAATACATTGAAATATTGTCTGTCATATGTGTCCTGATTTTTTTTTTTCTTGATTTCTTGGGTAGGGGCTTGAAGTGCCTGCAGACTTAACATTTATTGAGAAACTCTTTATATTTACTTCTATTAATTTTTCTGTCTAAATAACGCCTCCCTGACTTCTTTTGAGATGTATTTAATTAGGATTTGGGGGAAATTCTTGGTGCCGTCCCTTTTCTTCCTTTTTTCCTCACTTTTTTTTTTTTAATCAAGCATAGTGTAATGCAAACCGTATTCTTGATTAGGATTACATATATTTATTCAAAATGAAAATATAATAAACATTAATTATTGCAAACACGGAAAACATTGTATACTAAAAGGCAAAGATGTAGTTATATCATGTGACATGACATCTGCATGTTAGGAATGCAATTAAAATATATCTTTTGAATTACTCAAGCAATTGTATCATATAGAGCCTTTCATAAACTGGGATATAAAATACTATCTGTAGAGACCTGACAAATTATGCTCTTCTGGAGCATGAGTCTTCTCTTCAGTCCTGGATAATCTCTAGCCATTGGCATCAGGGTGATTGAGATAAAAAAATCTGTCTTAATATTTATTTAAGCAGAACCTCTATCCTCACTTTGGTTGCATACTGACTAATTAAGAACTGTGTAATTGGACCATTTTGTGCAGCCTGTTAGCAAACTGGAATAGGGCATTATCTATTTTATCTGGTCAGTTAAGCAAAAGCCACAGTCCGTTTGAAACTCCTCCATATAGACAAGATGCAGAAATGCCTGATGGTGAAAATCAGATTTATGCTAAAAAGACTGAGATGCAATGTGTATAGCTTGAAGTAATTAACTAGAAGATGGACAACATACTCCTGTTGAAGTGAGTTAAAACAGACCAATGATTGGCTCTCTGTCCGTGTTGATCATTGGATGCGTGCTTTGGTCTCTCTGGTCTCGCTAAAATGTTGTCAGCCAAGCTGCTTAGCCAGGCTATCTTTGGTGAGCCTAATTTTCTGGAGTTTATTGGCAATAATGCACATGCCAGATTGGCTTTATCTCAGTCAGTGCAAATACATAAATAGATGCTGACCTTTCCAAATGTAACAGAGGAAGGGAAGGACTAGGTCTGGCTGCGAAGTGTCAGTTTGGCCCGTGTGTAAAGAGAGAGGAATGGCTGCCCTAACTCGGCATTTCTATTTCAAATACAAATTGACTGAATGTCAATCACTCCCTTTCCTAGGTAACACAAACTGATCAGAGCACACACCAGTGCCTTTGCCCGACAGATCGTGATGCCCTTGGGCGTTAAAAAAAAACAAACCCTACAGATCAATCCCACCTCTGTTCAGGATTTTGAGGATATAAGGATGTGGAAGAGCAAATGTGGTCCAGCTTCTGCATTGTTATAGATACTGAGCAGTGCAAAAACCAGTGTAAAACCCTGTGGGATTGTTGTGGAGCCCACCTAAGACAGGAGGGACATGGCATATTTTCAGGAGGATAATTCAGCCATGAGGGTGTTGCAACTTGGAGTGACTTTATATTCAGAAAATGCTTCAAAGAGTGTATTTATTCATTTCTGTTGGTACCCACAGCTCTACAGTTACTGATTGGCAAAATGAAAGCCTGTGCATGGAGCAGCCGCTGAGCGTGAAGAGGCCGTGGCAGGGCTGGTAGCACAGGCAAGGCTGAGCGAAGGGGCAGTGGTGTGCTGTCCCAGGGAAGGAGCAAGGGGACACTGTGGATGGGAATCTGCTTGCAGAGGCAGGGAGGATCTCAACGGCACTGTGTGCTAATGCACATTTCTACTCATTAGCTGCACAGATGCAATTTTCTACCTCAAGTAATGTTTTTTTGATGGTACCTTGAAGTCGCAACTCCAGCTGTTATGCTGTGGGATTGTAAAGTACAGAGCAAAAAGGCTGTTCTGAACCCAAAGACGAAGTGGGCAGTGTGGGCAAAGAAGGCCAGAGAGGCTGTACTACCTCCATGGGAATTTTATGGGCTTTTTAGTCAATGTTCATGTGCTTTATGGGAATGTGAAGTTGCTGCTTTATAAGCAAGAGATGTAAGCAGGAGAATACTTAGAGGAAGTGGTCACAAATGCGAAGCTATAGGAAGAGCAAACTTCTGATGGCTATGAGTAACTACAGGGCATATGAGCTGCCTGGCTGAGCATATAAAAATAGAAATAAGAGTTGGTTCTAATCTGCCCAAGGGCAACACAGTTATATTTGTTTGTTTTATTGTAGCTTTATATAACTGATAAGATGTTAAAAGGAGGTTCTTTCTCCATGCAAGGGTTTTTCTGGCAATTAACTTGTTTATATACCAAGCCTTCCACCTACAGGTGCAATGAGACCTTTGCTTCTTTGGAAGTCAATGTCTAAATCTTGAGTGAGCTTTATCTTTTGTATCCTGACCACCTGTTAGCCCTTCTTATTGTTTATTAATTTTATTTTCAAGAGTTGTCTTGTTCAACTTATAGGTATTTACTGTATATGTGACTGTATTTTTGAATTATTCAGTGGTCAGATACCTGTATTCAGCTGTATTCAGTAGTTAGCTTTTTTGATGAGATACTTCTAAAATAGGTTTAATACCAGTTCTGACTTATTTGAGGCTTAGGTTTGGTTGCATTTCGTGCCTGGCATTTACCATCTGTCAGAAGAATGAATAGAAATTGATTAAATGTTACATACTTCTGTTTTTCATACAGTAGTTGGGTTTCTTGATATGGCTCATGTAAATTGTACTGGAGTGTGGCAGGATATCAGATGATGTTTAGAAAGAATTTCACCTGCAGCAAAGACATAGCCCCCCTCTTCTTCCAGGTATTCCTAAATACGGGTGGGAGTGTGGCTTAGCAGAGTCTGCAGGCTTGAAGAAAGTCAGGGAGGTTATACCACTGCAGAAGCTAATAAGAAGAGGTAGCATGGTTACAAATCTTGTAGGAGGATTATATAGTGACTTTCAGAAGATCCTTTATGTCTTCTTGCTTATGGGGGAGTGTAAGCCCAGCTTTACATTTAATGAGAAATCTGCTGCATTAGGGCTCAGGAATTGACTACGTAGCCAGGCATAGTTGATTTAGGGTCCTTATAACCTGATATGGCATGAAGGGGGAGGGATCTGGTTCTCTTCTGCAACAACTTTTATCATCTGAATGGCTCCCCTTTGGACATTGAGGGAGTAACACAGTAGTGGTTTTCTTACATCAGGATGCACCAGATAAATCCTGTGATGCTGGACCTGCAGGTGAAGTACTGTTTAACTTGCTGTTGCTCAGGTCAAGAATTGAGCCTGTTTTTCCCTCCTTGATCAACAGAGCTTGATGCTTTTTCAGAATTTTTAGGGAGAAATTTGACAATTAGATGTGTGCTGCTGATCGTCTACTGGCCAGTAACTACCAATCTGAGGTGACTGTTTTGTGTGTGGTAACTAAAGGGGTAGTCTTTACTGGGAGGCAAAGGCAGGATAACTGAAAGCACTGGTGTCTTTCCAGCTGAAATGAGTCAGGATGGCCTGTATCAGCAATAGTTTGGCCAGCAGGACTAGGGAAGTGATAGTGCCCCTGTACTTGGCACTGATGGGGCTGCACCTTGAATCCTATGTTCAGTTTTGGGCCCCTCACCACAAGAAGGACATTGAGGTGCTGGAGCAAGTCCAGAGAAGGACAACAAAGCTGGTGAAGGGTCTGGAGCACAGATCTTACATGGAGCGGCTGAGGGAGCTGGGGTTGTTTAGTCTAGAGAAGAGGAGGCTGAGAGGAGACCTTATCACTCTCTACAACTACCTGAAAGGTGGTTGTAGTGAGGTGGGTGCTGGCCTCTTCTCTAAAGTAACAAGTGATAGGACAAGAGGAAATGGCCTCAGGTTGCGCCAGGGAAGGTTTAGGCTAGATATTAAGAAAAATTTCTTCACTGCAAGAGTGATCAGGCATTGGAACAGGCTGCCCAGGGAAGTGGTGGAGTCACCATCCCTGGAGGTGTTCAAGAAACGTGTAGATGTGGTGCTTAGGGACATGGTTTAGTGGGTTAGGTGGTGTTGGGTTGATGGTTGGACTTGATGATCCTTGAGGTCTTTTCCAACCTTAATGATTCTATGATTCTAGGACATTTAACAGCCTTGTGAATCTGGGCTTGTGTAATATAACTGTGAATCCCAAATGCACAAAGAAGTAGTTTTTTCCAGTGCGGAGGCGGTGTCTCTTTTTTCTTCTGTTTTAATTTATTTTTTAAAGACTGTCTTAGGCACTTTTGCACACACTCTGTGGGCATTTGGCACTGGTGACAGTTGGAAGTGCTAGTCTGCGTATGTTGTGGAGAAGAGCAACTTGCATATACACATACCTGGGTTTGTCGGTAATTGTAAAGAGAAATACTTAAGCCCAAAACCATGGTTTAGGCTTGCTGGGTTGAGACCAGTCCTTCAATCCCAGGAAATCTGCTGCAGCACTATATTTGCAGGATATATTAGTGTAGAGTACCCTATTGCCAGCACAGTTCTGCACACTATCCTGAGTGAGTCCTTGACCTATAAGCTGAAAGTTGGTTATAAAATCCTGTGAGCAGGGTTAGGGTGGACATTCAAGGTTCCTGCATGCCAGCATGGTGGCTGCAGTAGAGCTACCTGAATATTTCCTCATGGAAACTCAGTCTTCAATGGCTGTGTTTTTCTCAGTGTAAAATGTACTGGACTAATGGTCTCCAGTTTCAGAAGGTTCAGATGAAAGGCACTGGGTTCCAGATGATCAGGAGGAAATGAACTGAATTATATCCCAAATGTTATCTCTGTGAGACCTGTAATGTTTTCTAGGAACTCCCAAGTCATGCAGGTGCTTTTGGGTACCTTCACTTCATTCTTTGGTGTGGGAATTGCATGATAGGTGAAGAACAAAAATTATACATGACAGGAGGGCTGGCTTTTCCTTTTGCCCTGAGAATGTGCTTTTATTAGGAAAGGGACAGACAAGTTTTCTTTATGAGTAAATTATCCTTAGTGTGGAGGAGTAAAGCTTGTGATCTGAATAAACCCGAAGTGAAACAGCTCTTGGAAGTCAATTCTCTTGATGATAGTGTAGCACCCTTGTCCACCTACTACTGCCCTAACTAGTCTTCCTAGTACAAGAGCTATATGGCTAAGTGTGAATGGGTGACGTGCATAATTCCTCATATCCTGTTCTTGAAAAGAGTGGGCTTAGGGTCTTATTTTAAATCAAGGTCTATATTCATAGAACAATTTAAGCACAGGTGTATTACACTGAAATGTGTGTGTTCCTGTCTTGTGCTAATGGGGCTATCTAGCCAGCCATTCAGTCAGATAGGGAAAAACGTACTCTGTAATGCTGATAGACCAATTTCTCATGCATATAACATCTCCTTACTTATGGTTTTATGGGGTGTGACCGAAGTCTCTGCAACCTGTTAAGTCCCATGGTAATGAGACTTTCCTACAGTAACTGAAGGAAAGCAGTCAGTGCAGTGAAGGTGGTAGTGGTGACATTAACATTACTGCAACCATCGGTGGCACGAATGGGCAGGCGGCTTCCTCAGACATCCCTCCTCGCTCACCTTTACTGTAGCATCTCACTGATTTTGTAGTATCTAGTTAAGTACATGCCATAGCTAGCTGCAAATGTATGCCAGGGAATGCCTAGCAGCCACGCATGGTGACTGAGAGTATGCTTGTTAGCTCCATCCTCTACCTGCTGTACTTGGGCAAGAAGCACCAGGTATGAAAGAACAGGGGCTTTGGTTGTTCCCCCTGAAGTGAATGACATCAAATAAAAATCAACAAGATCAGGCCTATTTTCGCACCGTTCCCTTCGCACTCAGAGGACTGCACAAAGAAATGCATGCAATCACAGCACAGAACCCAAATATGCCAATACCCAAATATGGAATGTAGTCATGGGTGGCTATACCC
>NW_010130060.1:0-10685 GCF_000699245.1 Pterocles gutturalis
TGATTCTGTGATTCTGTGATTCTGTACTATATTTGCATTACACTAGCCTCAAATATTGGATAGAGTTAGTGATCTTTTTATGTTAAACCTAGAAAACCCACAAAAAGCTATCTTGTCTAAGAAGTACAATTACTAAATGAAACAAGTTTATTTCTCCAACTGGAGATTTGGTTACCGGATCCTCATGACTTTAGCATCTCTGACCATCAGGGCGTCCTTTCTGGGATAGACTGTCCTCAGCTTTGTGTAACAGAAAGAAAATCAGGAGGAAAAAAGATACCCATCCTGAGCTATGTGACCTTTGGGGAACTTCAGGGCTTTATGTAATCAGCATATTCTCTGCCTCGATGAGTTATCCACTCACCTGTGTCATGATGCCAGAGATGTTTCTGTTTGGTTGCTGATTCAGTTTATAAATTATATAACTAAATCAATGGTTCCCATTACTTGTAATGTGAGCTATTGACTTTTCCTTTACTGCAGATGATTCAAGTGAAGGGGATTCCCATGGGGACATTGTAGAGGAGAAACAAACAAACAAACCAACACCAGAAAACAACAACAAAACAGATAGGAAACAAAGCAGAGTCAAAAGAAAGTGGCTTACAGCTTTTTCAGGCCAGTGATAATGCTTATTGTATGCTAACAAATTTTGGGGAGTGATAGCATACTTTTGTGTCATGAAATCGTATGTTTTTACTAATCACACAGTACTAAAAGTAATAGAGGATGAAATGTAAAGTCATGTGTTTGTGGGATTTTTCTGATCTGTCATTCATGACATAGAATTCTCAGGAAACCATCAGCAAAGTTTATCACCAAGCTGTCCTTTGTGTTGTTTGCTAAGATTTTCTGAGTTTGGTCTTCTCACATCCTACCTTTTCAGGAAGGAATTGTATGTGGAGCCCATACCTTTAGTCTGATTATATTAGTGTTCTCTTTTTCTCATTTAAAAGTAAAAACTAAAGACCCCTCCTAAAATCAAAGATTTTTTGATTTTGGTCTAAGCAAAATGCAGAAGAACCACTAATCTGAGACCACCAAAGTGCCAAATGTCAAAGAAGAATGTGAAGAGATGACCACATAACTGCCCACATGCACCAGTGTCCCCACCTCCAACCTCATTGCTCTGTGCCGTGAGGAGCATGGAAGGACCAGCTGACCGCCTTTCGCAGGGCCAGCTTCAAAGTCCTGCTCTGAAGAAGGCAAAGCAGGCACGCCAGCCCCCACAGTCTGCATCCACCTCTCCCAAGGCAGAATAAAGACTGTGCGTTTGTGGGACTCTTTCTTCTCAAAAGGCTATTTAGTGTCAAATACATAAGTTGACCCTGGAGGCTAGATACCATTCCTTCCTTTGCTAATGCTCAGCTTACTGTGAACTGCGGTCATCTCTCCTCTTGCTTTTTCTCCCTCCAGATCTGTGAAATTTGTAGAGTTACACAGCTTTTGGAGAGAAGAAGAATATCCCCTCCCCATCCTACCTAGCCTGAGGTCATTCTAAATTTCACAATGTACCTAACACAAGTCTGAATAGTACCAAAGTCTAGAAGACTAGAAACATTTCAGATTCAATCTTCATCTGTTTCCTACCTGTTTAATACTGACTGCTTTCATTGTCCTTCTCCCTGTTGGGTATTCAGGCACTCAGAGCTGCCCCAAGCTCCCTGGTCAACACACAGAAGTTTGGCGAACTGCATGCCAAGAGATGGTTACCTAAAAGGTTAGTCGGCAAGATACAGTTCAGCTCCTTTAAGTGTTTAGACCTTAGAAAGCAGGCAGCTATAAACCATCTTCAGATAGATATTATATATGTAGTCAGTAGTTCACACTGACAGGGTTATTAATATGCTCAAAATACTCTTTCACTAATATTGATAGGCAAATAAAAGAGTCCCTCTAGGGCCTTCTGGCAGCAAGCTGGATGGCCATGACTTGCATGGAGTTGTAAATTTCTCAAACAAAGGTTCAAAAAAAATTTAATTCTTGCTTACCAGCAAACAAGACTCTGTTACCGTACAGTGTCTAGAGTTTAAAAAATAAAACTACATAAGATCTATATAATGTGTATTGGAATTTAGTTATCAGGTGCTTTTCACTGTGTAATTATCCATAAGTAAATGCATTTCTAGTGCTTCCCACTGAAGACTGGAACTTGATCTAAGCTGATTATATTTTTTCATCATTAGCCTGCAACAAATCAAAAAATCATTACTGATAAGGTCTGTGAGATAAAGAGAGATGGAAATAACATAAAAGACAGAATTACTGTTTCATACTCCATTTTCAAAAGAGATAAATATAAGGTCATATATGAAGGCACTTATAATTTAGACTTTGCCAACAGCATGGGTTTCTTTCTCTTGGTAAAGCCTGGGTGAGCCTTAACCATTTGCCAATGAAGGGAACAAAAGAGCTAATGCAGTCTTGCAAGTATGAGCAGGAAAACATGAAGTGGAAGTAGCAAGTATAGCATCTCCCTGTTTTAGAGACTGATACAGCTATGACTGAAGTACTTGCTTTACATCTTATATTTGCGATTCAAGCAGGAAGTTGATACATTTGAGAAGGTTCAGGAAAGAGTCATTCATATACATGATTAATGGGAAATTTAGCATCATTGACATGTAAAAGTTACAAGAGAGGAAACAGAAGTATGATTACTTAGGAGCCACCCTTCCAGAAATTACCTAGCAAAACCTGAAGGGTTTCACTGAAGCTGGGTAAATTCAGGCACAATATTCTAGTAGTGAGGCTATTTAACCAAGTTACTAGGAGATACAGAGGTCTTATTTGACTCACAATTAAGATAAAACTGGATGTGGTTTTCTAGATATGTTCCATTTCAATCACAGATCTTTTATTTTCAAAAAGGCATGCAGACGGTGAGAGGTGATGACCAACACATTTCCCTTATTTGTCTAAAGCCTATGAACAATCTTGCTCTCATTTTCTGGAGTGGGGAGGGGAATCTGCTCAAAAAGAAAGAAAGGAGACAGAGCTAATGGCAGAGAAATATAAGATTTTTTAAAACTCTTTCTGTTCTGTACATATGGTTTAAGTCAGCAAGCTGTATCCTTGCAGAAACCATCAGACAGGTTGTTTTAAAGTCTCACTTCATTTCAAACTGAATCATGTTCCACATACCAAAGGAATTTGATCCCAGGCCTCCCACATCCATATAGAGGACCTGAGCTGCTGTACCACTGTACCTCTGTCGGCGTGACCTTCTCTTCCCAGTACTACAGGTACTGCTGGGATGGAAAAGAAAGATTACACAGCCCCAGAGTTAAATGGTGCCTTCTGAGCTGATAGCCCAGCAAAGTACTTAATGAAAGCAGAAAAGCAGAGACTCCTGTGCTGACACTTCCCATAAATTAGGAAATGGGAAAGCTTGGCTGCCTCTGCTGTCCACAGCAATGGTTTTTAGTCAAGATTTCCAGGTACCAGAAGGGCACTGTCAAGCACCAGCAGGCTGAACATGCTGGTTTGGTGGACTGCATTTGCTCTCAGGATACTTATGGTATCAGACCAAGAGAGTTGTACAACTGCTGTTTGATTTAGCCTGGATCAGCCTTTTGCTGCTAATATGTTCTCTTGAACCTCACTAAGTGGGCATGCAATGGGTCTAGATGTCTCCTATACTTAAAAGGAGACTGAATGCAAAAGAGAATTTATCATTTTGTCATCTACCATGGACCCAATTATATATAGTTATTAGCTGTAGCAATACCACCAAAAGATGTCATATTTTCTTTGGGCCTGTGAGCCCATGTCAACTGGAGATATTCAACACTTCTTGAAGGTGATATTCAGAAGATAGTTTTTCCATATCTCTTCTCATATTCATATAGCTTCTTTCATCTTATACATTATTCTCTGAGAATATCTATATAGTCTTCAATTAGCTATTTACAAATACAGGTAAAAGAAATATAATTGAAGATTGGCAGTTATGTAGAAAAGTGTCTAGGAAATCTAGGAAAATTTGGTGAGGGTAAGGTTAGAACAAATCTTGTATGACTGTGCTACCCCAAAACCTGGCATTTAGGACTCCCCTCCAGTCAATCAGGCGAGCTATTGAAGACCATTTGGGTCTGATAATGCAGAAATCCCCAAGAAACAAATCCAAAGCAACAAATCCAAATGGACCACAAACGAACAATCTAGTCTAGAAGCAACATAAATACAAGCAGGGTCGTTCCTGAGCTGGTAGATGAAAATATGCACTTAATTTCCAGTTTCATACTGGTTTTCATGTATCCAGGATATTTTTACACATAGCTACACACATCTTTACATATAAGCTAAGAGGATTTCTGACAAAGCACTCCCTAGGTCCATGATTTTAGGAAATCAGGAGATGCTGGTGAAGTGTTTCCATATACCTATAATTAGTGCATCTGATTGTTTTGCAGGCTGCAGTCTTTCAATATTTCATCCTGAGAATGTTAGTTTTCAGCAAGTTCCCTCTTTGCCTTGCAGTTGCTTGAAGTAGAATTTGTTTTGTCTGTCTTTTAGTGCCTGAAATGTATAAAAAGATAAAGTCTGCAATATATAAAGAAACATGGCTGATAAATTCAGGCACAGGTATGTATCATCTCAAGTTGAATAGATGTATCCCATCTTTAAGGTGAATTTTGGATAAGCTGTCAATCTTGGTCCAACTTACCTTCCTCAGAAATCAGCTGGAGCCATATCATTGAATCCTGTGGACAAAGTGTTAAGCCAGAAATGAAATTTATGGAAAAATGTATCCTTGTTACAGAGATGCATTTGAAACTTTGAAACTATCAGATGTAGGACAATTTGCATTCTACTGAATGTAGTTATTTTGCCATAAGGAAGACATGAAGGATGCAATAGTCTGTGCTTGTCTTTGTGAGATATTCACGTGAAGGGCCTAGATCCATCAAAAAGAAAAGATGTCACAACTGCATAAAAAATTGCATTATTCTCAGTACATTAAACCACAGAAAGGACTGTCCATATAAAAAGACACGTTCTGTGATACAAAGCTTAAAGAAACTTTCCAATCCACAGTAAAATCTTGCATTCATCCATTTGCAGAGAAAGCACCGTTTAATACATGTTATTAATTGTATTCTTAGTTTTACATTGTGTAGCTGAACATTTTTTTCTTCTTTTGCCATGCTGTCTAATGCTCCGTGCTGCAGGATATTGGAGTCTAGTGGACCATGCAATCAGAATGCCAGGGCAATGGTAACTTACACAATTTAGATATGAAATTTTGCACAGAATAACAAAACAATGTGCACTAGTTATGTTCCATTGCAAAATTCATCACTAACAGAAGCATTCTTTCATGAAACAACATTAAAAAATAAGAAAACAACAGAAAAACAGAACACAAGAGTGCTGTTCCAGTAATACCACATTTTTATCTAACAGTATCTGCTAATGAGAATGTAAAAATGTAATCCCCTTCTAAAATGATTGAGCCACCTCTAACACTATGACACAACTATGGACATGCATATTCTATGTATGCAGTGTAGTTCTCACTGAATATTGACTTCAGAGACCAAGATTGCACTGAAGAAAGATTAAATCAAGTTGCCTCATTAAATTTAAGGTAGGAAGACAGGATCTCCTCTGAGGCATTTGAAGGCATGTACTCTTCTCCCTTTATTATACTGGGAATTTAGGCTCATGTTAAATGCCTAAATCAGACCCCATATTACATTGTTTAGAAATTTTAGTTCTACAGTTTCCAGAAGCTAAGGCCAGCTGGAATGGAGTTTTCTGCATCCTAAAAACAAATAGCATCGTTTTACGTATATGACTTCTAATAATCTCACTTTGTTGACAGTCATCAGGTCTGTCCATCCATCCTTTCCCTTTATAACTGGTAAAAGAAAATTTCTTAACTGGATTATTATACTTTCCAGAATAAATTATTTTCAAACTTTAATATTTTAACAAAATCAGGAGGAGATGCTGTAAAGGTTCCAGTACTGTACCAGTGGGATCGCAATTTTAATCTCTATTGGGACCTACCCATGTCCATACAAAGAGTTTTTTTTTTATTTCGGGCTGCAAAAAAAACCTAACTGTCTTGGCAAATTACACAGGTTTTTGTGAAATAAGCTATTTAACAATAAAGTTCTTAATGGATGGAATAGTGGGTCAAGGAAATGCAGTCTTCTTTTTTTTAACCCCTATGATAAATAACCTCGAGGCATATCCCTTAACAAAAGCACCTGTCAGTAGCTGCAGAATTTAAATTCAATTTCTCTAGTCATTAGAGATGGATTTGAAAAGCCAGATGTCAAGGCAGGTGCCACACTATATTTGATAGTAAGTTAATGGCCCATGAAATTCAGAAGCAGTATGTCAGCCCTAACAGCTCCCTCTGTAACCAGCTCCCCCTCTTCCACGCTTATGCCTTCCTCTGTGTTTCTACTGCTTTTATTAAGATCAACAACTGAATGTGAGAATGATGTTTTTCTGTTTAAATGAGCTAACATATCGTGTTATACCAGTTCAATGTTCATCATCTCTGGGACTTCATGTCTGTGAAGCTTTAGTTCTATGGGTGTTTTTGCAAACACAGAAAAATGATGCCTGTGCACTGCAAATAAACCATATGCACTATTAAATGGAATTGTACTGCTTCTGTTCCTGGTTGTTAAAATTTTTCTTTCATGCCAGATTTGCATGGCTTTCTACCCTTTCTGCCTCATGAAGTGAAGAGGATTTTTGGAAGGCTAAAGAGAGAACACTAAATTTCCATTGCAGAACCCAGGACCAAATGCTGGCTTTGACTGGCAATATGCAGTTGTAGGAGCAATTTCGCTTCTTAGCTTTTAAAACATCAGTTTGGGTAAAACAATCATCCTCTTTTCAGACTCCCTCAAGTGCCTCATCAGATGGCAGCAGTGTTTTATAGCAAGCAGTTGAAAGACATGGCAAAACACTGCAGGGAATGAAAATGATTTTTAAAAGTGAGGCAGGGTTTTCTGAGTGCTGTGCAGAGTCATCACTTGCAGTGACATTCCCTGCATATTTGAGCGCAGAATACCCCTGCCTGTAGGATCATAGAATAAATCAGATCTTAGTAGCAAAAAACAACCCTCAGCAAGTAAAAAAGTTCAACTACCTCTCTTTTTTTGCTACCTGAACATTTATCTTTTCCATTTAGGGTGATGATTCCTGAAATTTGGCCAGCGTGAGTGTCAGCTACAAAAGTTTTGCTTGGTGCATCTGTCACACTAATTACTTTTCAGAGATGACAATAACATAGATGTTTAACCAAATCTGTGGGACATTGCTTTCTGTCTGACACAGAAAGCAATGTCTGTGCCCCAGACACAAGACTTGCAGACCCAGCCCTACAACACGCTCGACCAGTCTTTCTGCCGGTTGCTGCTAATGGGTTCATTGTCTTCTCCAGCCACTGCCACCTGTGCTTTTTTCCTTTAATCGTATCAGATTTAGCAATTGTGTGAGCATGTGATGAGTCAGACTGGCTTGCCTCTTCGCTGGCTTTGGCCAGCCTAAGTGCTGTCTATGGGAGATGTGTATGTTTCTTTCTACTGGTTCATTAGCACCAGCCGAATGAAATTAGCTGTTGGACCACTCACCAGAAATGTTTAGCCCCATCATTTCCATTCCTTTAAAGAGAAGGCTCCTGCAATTTATTTACTAGTACATTGATTTTGAAAAAAATAGCAGTATACAAACTAAGCTGCTAAGGGGGAGGATATAATAGAATAAGAGGGGGAAAAAACCAACTGAAAGAAAAAAAAATCAGTGTTTTGATAGTGTTCAGGACATTTTTCTAATTCCTGGGAACATTCAGAAGATGTTCCAAGTTCTTGGAATTTGTTCCTTTACCATTTCAGACCACCTTTGAGGAATCTCAGTTGTATTTTAAGATGGAAACAGGTGTAAAATACCTCAACGCATGCCAAATCCCGGTGGCTGGCATGTGGCATTAACCAGCAAGGCCTCCCCTCCCAGAGCATCCCTCTCCAGGGGCTACGGGAGCACCCAGCAGGCTGAGAGGCACTGGGGAGTCCTACTCATGCCTAGGGAACTGCCAGAACACTTCTCATTTTCTTCTAATTATATCTTGGCAAACATCCCCGTGAAAAACAATTTACATAAACATGTCTCATGCAATTCTGTCATGCAGTAAAGATCTGGAAGTTTTAATTCAATTGACTTGAAGCGGAGAATACACAAAGGGCTGAGGTTGGGCAATCTGTATCCGCACCGTAAACGTTTGCCCACATCAGTAATCCCTGCAGTAAAGTCTCCAGGGAGAAGAGGTGCTGCACAGCCTGTGCTCATCAGCAAGGACACGTTGAACTGTGCAGTAGGGTTCAGACTTCAAAAAACTTACTTCAGAGAAAATTACAAAGTTATCTTTTATTCGATCATGGCAGAAATATAAAAAGTTTGATATATATTGAAATTCAATTTAAAAGTGTAATATAAACTTAAATATTCATTACAAGTTTAAAAAATTAAATATTGTTCAGATCCAGGGGAAAAGAAGAAAAAAATTGTTTCACTTTAGTCATTTTACATTTCAATGGAAGCTCTTTAAAAGTTGAAATAATATCCTTTGTATATTTAAAACACTTTCCCTTTCCATTTGAACAAAATGAACATGCTCCCATAAGTTTATATTTTGACAAGCTACTTTTTCTGACCAAAACAGTCCATTTGAATATGTTTTTCCATCTTCATTCTTGTATTTTTAGCTACACGATGAATCAAAGTGACAGTCACAGACTTTCATTGCCATTGAAAGTTTATATAATTTTCTTTAAAGCCTACTCAGAAGTCAGGTGAGAAGAAGTTCATTTTAAAAATATTCCATGCCTGTGGAATATTTCTGCTCAGCAAGACAGGAGGAAAAAAGGGGTCATAGCAAAAATTTTTTCCCCTTCCACAACACATTTGCCCTCCAAGACCATCTTCTGTAGAAAAAAATAATATATATATAGTGGTTTGTTGCCTGTTAAAGGATTTTGCAGATTAACAACTTTCTGCTCCCACAAGGTGGCAAACAGACCAGCTCCACATCTAGTTCGCATGTGACAGCAAGGGCTGGGCAATTCTCTTCTTTGTCAATCTACAGAATTCAGAATTTGTTTTCCTGTCTGCTGTCTGAAAGGTGCAGTAGAACCCCCTCTATAGTTCAGACAGCTCATTTTGAAAACATTGGCTTCTGTTTTATTGCAAGTTCGATAGCACAATGTCTTTCAGTCCAATATATTTCCAGCAATAAAAATACCGACTGAATTTGGTAACAGTGTTCACAGTAATCAAACCAGGTCTGGTGGCTGTTGCTGTAGAAAAGCTCAATGGTTGGCAGATCTGAGTGAGACAGAATGATCCCATGCCATATCTGCTTTGGCAGCGACATTAGGGTGCAATTTACTGGTATGGAATGGATAACAAGGGAAATTCTGGAGATTTATTCTCACTTACACACAGACAGAACTATAAGTGCTCCCCCTTTTGCCTGTCTTCCCCTGCTTCCTAATTCCTCTGCAAAGCCGTATTTCATGTATTGAAAAAAGGTAAAGAAAATATCACTTCAGCTACTACCATCCCTTAAAGACTGTGTGGTCAAGCCCCAATGCAGTTTCCCAGAATTTCTGAAGTAGCTTCACAAAATGACCTTTGCAAAATAAGTAATTAAATTAAATAAATAAAAAAGACACTAAAAAAAGAGCAACATAATTGTATAACCCTTTCTGGACTATGCTAGCAGGGAAAAAAACCTGGCACAAAGAGGCTGAACTTGGGATCCACAGAGAATTCATTCACATCGTGCCGCAGCTGCATGAGACTTGCTGCTGTTACTAATGGGTCTATCATGAAGTGTCAGCTTTCAGCAAGGAGGCATATTTTTATAAGTTTTACTGAAACAAGGACAGCCATCCAGGATAACATTACTATTAGTTGTACTAAAGTAGCTCTTGCAAACCCTGACTTCCACTTACATTTCCAGATGAGGACACACAGAGATGTTTTTGACTGTATGTATCTAAACTGCTGCATTTCCTTTGGAATTTGGCAACAAGGTGTCCTCCAACCTTCAAGATCTGGATTTCAATGATGTACTCTATGGTATCAAGGGGTAATATGTACTAGTAAATTAAACATGGTGGGTAGCAAGCCCAAGGGCTGGAATTCAATCATCCATATTCTGAAGTTGCTGGAGCAGTCTTGTCACATGTTTGGCTCATGCCTCGAAACACCATCCCAAACAATTCTTAGAAATAATTTGGAAATTAGTATTTGTCAGGAAATATTCCCAAGAGGTAGTCTGGATGGATCCGTACACCTCTGAGGTTAGAAGAGCTTTACACTGTGTATGTGGTCAAACTGTGCCAGTCTGCTTCTATGCCAAGAACAGACTCTGGCCCTGTTATTTTACTAGTATAGATGCAGCCAATGAGAAACATGAATAAAATTGCTATCACTCAGCTATCCATATAAATCATAGTCCCTTGAAGAGAAGGAAAATAAATGTGCACATTCCATAGAGGATGGGGCAAATGGTCAAAGGCTAAACTCTGCTTGCTGCCAAATGGCTTCATCTGAACATTACTCACTGCAGGAGTGCTGAGAAAACTGGAGCATTTATGCTACTATAAAAAAAGAATTAGGAAAGACAAGAAACAGAAATTCTCAGGATGACG
>NW_010130060.1:10696-28240 GCF_000699245.1 Pterocles gutturalis
TTCCCTAACAATGCTCAATATGAAAGTGGACCATATTCTATACATGTATATTTAAAAAAAGCACCTGCTCCCATGTGATTTTTCACCCTTTACTCCAGAAAAACACTAAAATTAAACTTCATTCACCAAAGAATCCTAATGCCTGGAGACAGCAGACAGTACAGGCAGTACTTGTACATCAGTGCTCTCTGTCTTAAGAAAATTCCAAATACACTCTTACATTAAACCATGGATTAATCGCAGTGAAGTCAAATATGTTTCCTAAACCTTACAGATTACTTCTAATGTTATATGTTCTTTTTTCTCCACACCAAAGGAACGCCCAGCCCTGGCAGTGCATTCACTGAGTGCTACCAGTCTTCACTGATCAATAGTTTAAGAAACTGGAGCGGGGGCAAGGGGAAGCCAAACTGAATATACCTGTCTGAAAAAGGAACGTGATACTCTGAGTTACACAACTCTTCTCAGAAAACTTTCAGGTATAGGAAAACACACGTATACACCAAATATTTTATTTGGGCCCCGTTTAGTGATGCAAGCTTCGTGAAGCTTGAATAGATTCCACTCATCATCATATGTCCAGCTTTAATGCAGCACTTTCTGCCTCTAAGTAAGGTTTCCCCTTAGCGTGTTAAATGCACACACATTGCCTCTAATGATTCTGGTAGGAGAAAGGAAGCTACTCTAGGTCTCTTCTTGGACAGAAAAGTAAATGCAGTGAGGAAAACCTCATGCATCTCTTATATTTTGATTGTTCTGGAGATGAAACATGGCTCTGTTTAAGTACTCTGAATTTGCATTTGAGCAATTGACAATAACAACCCAAACTTAGCTGTGCCTGATTAAATAAATTCTTGCTGGCACTTTAAGAGTCAATAATTCTCTGACAGTAATTAAAAATACACACAAGCATTCACCTACCCAAAATGAAAAGACCTGCTTTCCCCAAGCTTCAGCTCTCCCTTAGAGAGACCCTCATCTGTGTTTGATACTCAGTCTGGTTCAGTACTATTCTGTATTTATCCAAGACAGGGCTGACTATTGTTGCACAGTTCTGTGATTTAGGTATCTTGGAGCTGTCTTTTAAAAAATTATCCCACATGTACATGATTTTAAAATGCATTAAAATGATTTAAAAAGGAACTTTGAAGTGCCATGAATAATGTCTAAAATACTAAATCAGTATAAGAGGTTACAATACTTTCTGTAGTACATAGTGAAGCTGTAATAATTCTTTCTGTAATACACTGTAAACCTGTGAAATTGAGAGAAAGAAATCCAGAATTTTCATTTAGAATCCATCCTGGAAAATGGGTCTGGATATAACTTTTAATACTGAATCTTAGTACTGGATCTCTACTGGAGACCTTTTTTATACTGTATATATATTTTAAGCCAAATTTGTCCTGTCTCATCATCCAGAGTTTAACTAAAGAAGGTCCCCAGCTCTTCATCCGTGAAGTTGATGGTTTGCTGTCATGAGGGTAGGGACATGCCTCCAGAGATAACTGTCTCCCACTAGCAGGTTTTTCTAACCTCATTACAGAAGCTGGAGGAGATTATTAAACCGCAGTTGTCGGTGAAGTATTCTCAGTTGGTGTTTCTCAAACTATCTACATGACCACATGGTACTTCAGCATCTCAGCATCTAATTTCAAGGTACTTTGCTGCTAGCAGATTCCCCAGCACTCATGTACTCTGCAGCCTTTCCAGTTCTCTCCCTCCTAGACATGCAACGTGCAACATAGTGTCCATTCATTTCCTTTTTTAACCTTGAAGCCCAAACTCTTTCCACTTAAAAGAGGATGCAGCAGCCTCATTGTAATTAATTTCTGGTAATGTCATGGCTGTATTCATTAGTACATGTAAAAGGCAAAGGTTAGCCTATGTCTTATGATAGCCAGCGTCAAATAGAGCGCTCTGCCCAGAGCTAGCACTCAGTGTGAGAAAATACAGCAGACTCAGGACTCATATGATAATCTCAACAGTTTCTTTAAAATTCCACCAGTCAATAAAAAACCTGCATGATATAAATGTTCAGTCATCATATCACAGGAGAAATTAATATTCGTTCAGTTTCAGTTCAAATGGTATCTCTGTGGCAGCCCTCAGCAGCACTCCTCATTAAGTCTCAGTGAGTGTATTATCTTTCTTAATTAGAAACTCTTAAAATTTTTAGTCATGGCAACTCAAAAGTAACAAAAGAAGAAGAAATTCATTTTAATTACAGATTTACATGGTCTTGTCTGGAACAGGAAACTGGAAGTTGTGGTCTTAGTCTAGCATTAGATAGGTAGTCGTGCCTCAGATGTAATGCATACCACTCACAAAAGAGAACTAACCTAGGACAAACATGAAAGAAATATTTCAGAGTACAAGGGAATAGATATTTAATCACCCAGTGGGACTATGAATGATGGAGTTTTCTGAAAGGACTGGGAATCTTCCTATTCATGGGCAGAGCTTTAGCAAGAAACCGAATCCCACATCCCTGAGGTCAGTGGGCGGGCAAGAGGAGAAATGCTCCAAATTCAAGGGTTCTGGTGAAATCTTGGACTCCTTAAAGTCAATAGCACAACTCACACTGACGTCAGGTTGGCAATGACCACGCTGTGCTCAATACAGCAGAAGAAGTTTGGATTCTTCTGAGGGAAAGGGGTTTGCCTCTGCCTTCCGCAGCTCTACCCACCAGCTCTTACCCCTTGCAGTATCCTAACAAAAGTGATTGATTTGGATATTTATCCATGACACTAGTAAAAATTGGGATGCAAATACATAGTTATCTTATTAATGTCCCTTACCTATGCCCCATTAACACTTTTGACATAGTGTGCAAAGAAATAGAGCTATTCAGATAGCAGAAACTATGAACTTTTGCTGCAAACGCAGCTAGTGACGTAAATCAAAAGATAAATACAAACAGACGTTTCAGCTCTAATTGCTATTTTTGCAGCTACATTTTCTTGATCAGATGTGTATGCATCAATTTGTCCTACATTTATTCCTCCTTAATTTAGGCAACAATTTTTCCACCGAGCTGAAGGTCAGGGTCCACCTCACCTAACTCCAACCATCTAAAAATTAGACACTTGCAAGTCTTGGTAATTCCACTGAACTTAAGTAGTTCCATGCTCTTAAGACATAAGAAGATATCTTCAGAGAGTAATTCAC
Source organism: Pterocles gutturalis (assembly GCF_000699245.1). NCBI lineage: Eukaryota > Metazoa > Chordata > Aves > Pterocliformes > Pteroclidae > Pterocles > Pterocles gutturalis. The sequence goes on from NW_010130060.1 coordinate 13,868, forward strand.
CCTACTAATATTAAGGATCCAAGAGGCAGTGGCAGACGAGGAAGTTAAGTCTCTTTACATTGCCTGGGCTCATCATGTAGGTGGTTGTGGCTCACTGTGCTGTTGGCTTTACAACAGTTCCATTAATGGAAGTATGGCAATAGACAGTTGGAAGGAAGGATAAGCAGGTGCATCTCACAGATCTATTCCAGGTGTCATGTGGTCACCTGATTATTTTTCTTCTGTGTTTGTCAGGGTCACATAGTCCACCCTCAACATAATCCAAAATGGTCTGTATAACACAGCTATTGTGACAGAAAAGTAGGTATACACAGGAGGTGTGAAGAGAGCACCCAAAACTGCCTGAGAAGACATTTGCCCAAAACAGATCATGTTAAAGAGGAAGGCACTGTCAGCCTGTTGAACAGCAACCAGGGAACTGCAGAGACTTTGGAAACAAAGGAGTCAGCTTAAAAAGGAGAACAAAGTTATGAAAATCTATAACAGTAGGAAGGATGGTGGGATAGAGAGCAATGAAGGCAATGCAGGCACAGAAGTACAGCCAACACCCACTTTGGTGCTGCCAGAAGCCACTCCACCACCCAGCCCCAGCCACCCTGAGCATCCTCCACCGGAACACTGCAGGCAGTGGCACCCAACAGTGAGGGACAGTCAGGGCAGTGAGCAGGGACCCACAAGTGCACATATGCAACCTGGGGGATAGTGGGCAGGAACCCCCAGGTGCCATCTCACAGGGGTTTCTCCCCCATGTGAGCATCAGGATTGGGAAGGAGCAGCCTCCTGTAGCACCGAAGCACCTGCATCTCCCACGGGAGGGGGGTTGCCAGGAGGAACTGCACTGCCCAGAGAGGTCCATATGCCTGAAACCCACACAGCCTGTGGGAAGATGTCTGTGTGTGATTAAAATTTTTTTCAAGAACCAGTTACAGCAGGAAATTTCAAAATCTCTAGGTATTTATTAACATTTTGTAACAGTTTAGTGTTGTGTATTTTCTGTTGCATTGTTGATATTAACTGTAATCTATAGTTCACCGGTGGCTGATTAAGTGTTGTTAATAAATCAATAAACCATTTTGATCATGATTTGGTTTAACCAAATGAACTGAGTAGCTTTTCCCTGCGTCATTATTAACAGATGACATTAAGTTGCCATTAGTTTGAGGTCACTCACGCATCTATTTCCAACTGCAGTCCTCAGCAAGGAGGAGGCACCTCTCTTTCCAGCATGCAGAGCAGTGTCATAATTTTGAAATTTATCTCCTCAGCTTGTGCTTGTCAATGTTTGTCAACAATTTGTTGTCTGATGTTGAGAACTTCTGCCTAAATACAGGAAGGCTGTTTATTATTTTTTTTTCTAATGACAACTAAAACTTAGAAATAAGGTCATTATATCAGATGGTAATGATGATTTCATTAAGACAGACAGAAATAATCAGTCTTTTTGACACAATACAAGCCAAGAAGTTCTATCCATCAGAAAACACAGAGGAAAAAAAAATATGCTGTGCTAAATTTACATTAAATTTTGGTCCACTTAATGTCTTTCATCAATTTCTATTGTCTTAGTTTAACAAATGGAATCATAAATAATGCAATCTACATCAATCGCACTTATTTGCAATTAGATTTTTTTCAGTACTCTGTTTTATGAATATTTAATAAACTGTGTAACCTTGATGGAAGGAGTGCAATTTAGAAGGCCATAATGAATATTTAGAAAGTCTTGCTTTGTGATCTCAACTTCTGATTTTAAATTAACATCCAGTAAATCTTTCTGCACAATGTTCGACTCGACAAGTCTAACATTCTCCTGATCTAGAAATACGTGGATAATTTCAAGATATTTTTTCTACTTCAGAGGAATTAGGTGCTTTTTTTTAAGCTTCTAATAGTTAAAAATTAAAATTTTAGAGGAAAGGAATACTAAAAGTACGTATTTTAGGGTATGTATTGAAAAAAATTAAATCAAAAAAGAAAAAAGTTATTCCTAAAATGTATATTTAGGATGTGTGATGCTGAAAATAAATACTATATATACCAAAAGCTATTAGAATAGAAACAACAGTTCACTGACAGTTCAGCCTTGTTTCTTGAGGGACAGGAAAAACTAGCTGAAAGTTTTGTTGGTTTTTCTCCAGTTTGCCAGAGTAACTTTATTTTAAAATACACTGTTATGGAGGAAAAACTAACCTGCCGCTATGGATTTGCAACATCGACATTTACCAGGCAATTAAAATACAGTAAAGAGAAATTACAAGAAGACGATTGCCAAAAAAGAGGAATACATATGAGGCATATTCTTCTAGCAATAAGAAAAATCTTGTGATTCAGTGAGCGTTATTCAATCAGCCTAAGTCTTATTCTTGTGAAATTTGCATGAGATACAGGAGAACAGCTCAAAATAGGGTAAATCTCATTCTGGAGGCAATTACACAGAGTGCTGTGACACTTGCAGGTCTCTCTCCAAAGTGCTATGGACCAGTAGCTTGACAATGAAAAAAAAAAGAGCAATGTGGGACTGTGAGATCTTAGACATCCCTCCCTCCACCTCACTTCAGAATTAGCTCAGGAAACTTCTGGAAGAATTGTGTTGGACACATAGGAAATCTGTTCCAAGCCTACAGACACCTGCAGTTCAGGCACATGGGGGACACTGGAGACAGGCATCTAGATAAAACACAAAATAAATGAAATAAACACTTCCTTCAGTGAGATGATAATGCTGATTTTGTTCACATTGCAGCCCTGGAAATCGATTCAGTGTAGAATAAAACAGAGGTGATTCCCACTGACCCCACTGGCAGTGACACACTGTCCATCTGCAGGCAAAACATGTTCCCTCTTCTGCTGACTGTGTCACTGCTCTGAGCACAAATCTTGGTGTCCTGTAAGTAGCTGCTTGCAGACTGCATAAGTTATTATAGTACTGATTGCCTTCCTCGACATCGTCAGGACCAAAGGGAAGAAAGACATCGGTCTGAATGAAAGTGCTGATCAAAAGTGAAACAGCTAGAGGGTGGTCATTTATGACTTACTCAGAGATGAATCTGTCTTGAAAAAAGATGATTTACTGGCAAAAAGATACTGGAAATTGATGTAGGAGAAAGGTAATAGTCAGCTGTAATGACAGCTCCCTTCAGCAGAACGGAGTGAGGCACAAGGATGGGACCCCATGGTGCACTGGGGGAGTCTGGTTTCTCCCATACTCTCCATCTTCATGATCAGGCTGTAATTACACGGCCAGGTGGGCAGCTCCGGTGTTAGCTGACAAGAGTAGGTTTAACCACCGCAGTGCTAAAGTCCCTTCTTTAGCAGAGTCCCCCAAAACTGGTATCGTATCTGTAAGCCTCTGAGCATCACCATTCATAGCAGAATGCCTGAAGTCTGGTGTGGGCAACAGAATGAAGCAAGAGCTTGATTCCCAACAGGCTTTCTTCTATGTTAGAATAATGCACACACACCAGTACAGTCACCGAGCCTAGAGTGAAACAGCTGCTTCAAACATGGGTTATTTGGAATTGGATTATTAAATTACTTGAGTTTGGTATTTTATTATAGAATAGTTTTGAGCTTGTTGGCATTTTCTCTACTATTCTTATCAAAGCTGACATGAGAATATATTTATGTTAGCTATGAGAATGGAAATTATCTTGTGGAATATGAACATTACTGCTTAATACATAGGTTTCAATGCAAGTTATTACTTTGTTTATCTTTCATTTGAGAGTCAAGACAAAACATAAACCAAAATGAGCTTGTTTTCCTGAAGCTGGAACTGGTTTTAAGAATGTTCTGACTGCAAAGATGGAACAAGACTTCAAATATTTTCATTGCAACTCTCTTCAACTAGTGTTTGATCAAAAAAGGGAAAAATAAGAAAAAAGGGGGGGGAAATGATTTGACTGAATGCTGTTATATATTCTTTTTTCAAACAGAAAATTTTCCATGAGGAAAGAAATGGTTATTCAAAGGACAAAGAGAAATAGTTGATCCCACAAAGCAATCACGCACAGAAGGTGCTTTAAAAGAGAAGAGTAAGTTGTTAAAGCTCAAGTTGAAAAAGTCAAGAGCTGTGATTCATAAATCCCAGGCTACCACTCACTTTAACTTAGAGTCTACGCAGGCAGCTGCTGACTTACGCTGTTATTGCAGAGTGATGTGAATGATGAAGTCTCTGTTGCTGCATGTTCGGAATAGGAATTTTTGCTTCTCTATTCTGCTTTTAAAAGATAAAACACTGCTAACAAGGTAACAAAATCAGACCACCAGGGTAACCATAAAGAGGCTTCATTCATTTCCAGCCTTCCTGTAGTCAAATGAGATGTTGGTCTTGCATGTATAGAATTTACATTTCCAACATAATTTGGTATTCCCTGAAAAAGCCTGAACCTTATGTGTTTCATTTCAAGAAAAATACTCAGCTTTCAAAAGGAACTGTCTTGCATGGACAGGTTGTCTAACCAGTAAGATGTGTGAACAAGCCTCACTTTTTTCTTGTCTTACTATATGTGTACATATCAGATATATGAGAGTCCATAAAAAACTAGAGCCTGAGACATTTGTTTTGCATAAAAATGAAACAGCATTTCAGCTAACTGACTAAAGTTCTGCTGATTTTTTTGCAAAAATGTAACTAAACAATTTATATGCTTATAAGCTGTAAATTCCGATCAAAAAATTCTCCCTCTTATGGGTTAGATTACACTAGTTATTGAAGAATCAGATAATGATTTTTGGTTAGCTACCTCTTTTATTGGAAAAATTCTAAAGGGAACGAAAACAAATAAATACTTCTAAGGTACTTCCTTAGAAGTTCTAACTATATTCCAATAAGACATTACAAATGATTGGCATAATTCAAAGAACATCAGTAAAATCAGTACTGAAAAAATAAATAATGCAGACAATTTAACTTAACGCTGCAAGCAGGCAGTTTCTCTTATGTGTTTGTTTCTGTTGCAATCTGGAAAAACTGGTGTTAGCATCAACAGAGACCAAACTATGAAGTTTTGTGGCCACGAAGTCACAAAGAAGATAATGGCAGTATCTATTTGATTTTAATAATATTGGGACATTATTATAGATCTTCTGTCCTAGGCACACCAGTCGGGTATATGATGCCATGACTGCAGCTTGTAGAGACAGGTCTGTCTGCACCACCTTAGACCAGCTTAGCTTTAGTTCAACTGCAGAATGTCAGAGTAGACAAGATGGACTTTATGCCCTGATCCAGCTTCAGTACACCCACAACTGGGCTGCTACCTGTGCCTGGTCTAACCACTTCAGTTATGGAGCTCTCTAACCCACACAGAGGCGCTGGACACAGCAGCATCTCCAGAACCCTCTGCAGAACGGCTGGTTCAGCCCATGCTGCACCATGTAACCAGTGCTGCTCATGCTTTGCAAGCCCCCCTGTTTTTCTTACACCCTGCACCACCAAGCCACCAAGAGTGGCACTAGTTCATCAGTCTTTCACAGAGGCTTGTAGTGCTCTCACGGCTGTCAACTCCCGAACAGTCTGCAGGACCAACAATGAGTATAACACCTGTGATGTGCTAAGACTTTCCTGTGGAGGTGGCAAATGTCAATACAATTTTATCTAATATTACCACTGAAGACAGCAGTGTGACTCCTACTGCTTTCCATCAGAACATCTTCACTGCTGAACAAGCACACTTTGCGCGATGGCCATGGACCTGCACAGAACAAGAGACTTACTATAAAAGTCCGTCGTTTTCTCCCAGACCTTATATTCAGATTTCCTTCCAAAATTAGGACACACTGGTGTATGGTCATGCTCAGGTGTCATCCTCACAGACAGTTGGAATGATGCTAGGTTGCAAAGCTAAGTACTAGAGACAATGGAAATGCAATGAGGCGTATCTGCCCAACTTTACTGACACACATAAAGGGCTTATGACATTGTTTACAGTAAGAAGTATAAGTTCTGGACAAAGGCTTGCAATACAGAGGTGAATTTCACTCTGTTTTTATGGTTTCCTGTGTCATGGTCAACCACTGTTATTTTTTGTCACTTCATCACTAAAAATCAATAGGATGCTGGATGGGCCAAGTGGACATTAATCAGGTAAGTTAAGAAGACAAGAAGACTAATAGGGCTTGGAACTAAAGCAAGTGCACAGAACCTTATGATGGCATTGATGGCATAAAACTACTGTAAGATTTACTTTGTACGTAAGTTCTTGTAGGGCACGAACAGACTGGAGACAGGAGCAAAAGCAATATAGAGTGGACCAGCCAGCAAAGTAAGTCATGCTGACAGACCTAATGCAATAACACTTTTCAAACTGTACAAACATTTGGAATACAAATGGTCTATTCCTTTCCTTTAAGCACAGTATGTTTTGCTCTACAAATATCTTGAGCTTTGGTTTAGCAAAGCATTCAGCCATGTGCTTGCCACTAAGCACATAGTTAAGTTGTACTTGCCACATCCTAGATTTACTATATTGCAGGTCTGGAAATTCATGGTGTTTGACAACAAAATAGAAAGCTTCCCTTTGCCCTTGAGAAGTCTACTATTTATCGATCAATCAAGGAAGTTTCACATTTTCATTTTTTGCACTGATTGAGAACGACATCCTTCTAGGGAAGTAGGTGGTAAGAACGAACCACTCCAATAAAATAAAGCTGGTCATGTACCAAACTTATAGAGTCATGATGGATTGGCAAAACCTATTTCAAACTGGTGAATGTAGTACTCATCTGCTTTGGTCTGTGCAGAGGAGGTTGCAGCCTGCCAGCGTGGTTCAATCAAAACCAGCAAAGGTCTTACACAGAGACATGCAGACCAAAGTGGAGCAGAAACCATACAAGGCAAAATGTTACCTGATCTAATGGAGCAAACACCAAAGAGGAATGAAGAAAAAATAAAATCACAAGCTGATCAAGCCCTAGAAACTGGCCCTGAGAAAAGATGGGGGGATTTGGGGACTAGCCCCGACTAAAATATCCTGTAGCAGTGTACTCACTTTACTAAGATGTTGTCTCTGGTTTCATTCACAGTGCATGCAGAAGAAAAGGGACTTGGCAGTTTTTTCCCAATTAAAATCAAAGAATCATCCTGAACAACAGAAACAACCCTTAAGTTCCTGCATTTTTGGTTAAGTGCTTAGATCAAAAGCAATCGTTTAAGGACCTCTGACTATGTTCTTCTGCCCTGTCCTTGTCTGCCTCTGAACTGACTGCACAATACCTCTGCATTTAGGTTTATAATCAATAGATTTATATTTAAAATACTTTTGCCCTCCCTAGTCTCATTGCATTTTAATATTTTAAAGCCATTAAATTGACTGTGGTGAAATCTCTCATGATAAAATACTCAGTACTTTAAATACAAGAGTTTCATTTAGCATTCCAGAGCATCCTCCATCTCCTGATTTTTCACTCGTATCTTTTTCATTATCTGCATCCCTTTCCCTGCAGACTGCTGTATAACCTTCTAAAATATACTTGAAGAACAAAAATGTCCTAGATTTTTATTTCACTCCCTTCATTGAAGGTAGAGTCATTAGATGTCCAGTTTCTCCTTCACTAAGCCTGTTTACCAGAGATTATGAAGTGCTTCACCAGTAAAATTAACATTATGACTAAATGTTACGCTCTGTGCCATCTCATTACTCTGTATCATAAATCTTGTCTTCTTTTGAACATCCATGAATCTCTTACTAAACCTCACTGAAATTAATGCCAGGTCAGAATTCTCTGCTTTTTCCGTACAATTTGTCTTCCGTCTAGGATTTGTACTTTCTAAAGCTTCCTGAATCACATAACACAGTTCAGGTTCTAAACTCATGCAAGATTTAAAAGTAGTAGATGCTCTAGAACAAGCCGTCATGTCTGTTGGGACTCATGATACCTGAAAACTATTGATCAGGGTTCTGATAGGTGGCAGAAGTCACTAACCAAGACATGTTTAGTATGTGAAACAAAAGCTAACACAGGCTTTAATACTCTCTGGGTTACCAAAGGAGATTAAATTTGAAGACCAAGACCAAAGTTCCACATGATTCTTTTCTTTCCCCACAGCTCTTCTCCTTTTGAAGTACTAATGAAATGGTAAACCCTTTCAAGTGTTTTTGCAACAGTTGTGCATTACTGACCAGGCTGTCAAACTTGCCTGTTTTCCACTTTCAGCAGAAAATTATTCATTTATTTTACTGAAAATTCTTTATGATTTAAACTTTCCAACCAATCTTAAAGGTTTATCATGCTAAATCTCCTGAATGTTACTGATGGGGCAATGGACATGATTGTTATTCCTATGTATCCTGAAGTTATTTTTTAAAATATTTTAAGGAAGATAGGTCAATCAATTCTGAAACAACATCAGGGGCTGCACTGCCTTCTTTGGGGTTCTCACAGGCTCTCTGGCAGTGCTGGAACTGTCAGAAGTTAAATTGATGGCCTACTCATAATTTTGACAGATGCATTTCATTTGATACATTAACGAGTATTTTGGGTTTGGTAGTCTATTTAAGGCAGTTGTTATTAAATTGTCATAATTTATCATTGTTTGTCGCACAGTGTCATCTACAGTCTGGAAATATGCCCTATCTTTGGGATTAAAGCTAAGAGCTACAGCATAACAGCTGACCTTTTGACCCTGTCTATAGCCCAAGTCTTATTCTAAAGACATTTCCACCATCAAAATGACAGTTGATCTCCACTGTTGCAGCAAGATGGGGAGTGTGGAATGGGATTCCTTCAGCCCAATTTAGCTACCTGAATTTAAACATCTGGTCAACTCCGGTCATCAGATTCTCTCAAAAGGTACTAGATGGAGCTCAGCAGCTCCAGAGAATGATCCACTGCTTCCCAACGCACTTGTGCTGGCTGGTGTACTGAATTACCTTGAGGAGACACATGCATACCTTAGATTGAACATCTACCTTTAACACAACTGTTTTATGTGGTTTGTATCACTTCTCTAATGGAGAGTGACTTCCTGAACTTCAAATGCTATGGCCAAAAATTTAGTAATATAGGAGACAGTTCTATAAAGATACTTGCATGTTATGCTGCAGTACCTCATTTTCCATTGCCTTTCCACCAAACAGAATCTACAGGCTTGATGCATACTTTTGGTTTTTGTTTTGTGTGTTTCTTTAGGTAACTAAATGAAAGTCAATCTCATCAGCTAGTAGACGGAATTTACACAAAGTAGAATGCTGAAGCCTGCAGGAGGGTAGAATATTGGCCTGGCCATTAGAGCTGATGAGCCCAGGAAAACTCAAGTCTTCCACACTGTAAGATCAGCAATAACAGTTGGCATTACAGCATCATACACAGCTGGGTTTTCTTTTTTCCGTTAATATTCTCCAAAGAAACATTTCTAAGTCATACCTCCTCTATTCTTTTCCTCCCTTTAGAAAGAAATTTCATTTGACTGGAACTTATTTCAGCCTGTCCTCTTCAAAATAAGTGGGATTTGTGTTCATGTATGGACAAGCCAGATGCCTTGGAATGCACTGAACAGAGCAGGCTGACATAGTCCACTCAGATATTTTTCAAAAGTGACTGAAGGTGTTAAAAGCCACATTTATCACCCACTAGTCCTGCTATTTAAATGGTCTTTGCTCTTTCATACCAAGAAGATTCAAAAAGATAGCATAATAGAAAAAATAGACATCTCTTGTCCATGCCTGCAGAGCACAGGAGGAAAAAGTCTCTGTAATTGCAGCTCTGAATCAGGGTCTCAGCAAATTTAAATTCAAGAGAAGTTGCAGATGAATGCAAGTGAGTTCACACAAACTCTGTGCAACTTAATTTTATCAAGTGAGTTTCTCTGTAGAGACCTTTTGAGAAGGTTATGATGTTCCTTATTCCACAGGAACACTAAAGATCCAGCAATGCTTCCATTCTCAAGTTGATGTTTGCTCTGAAATGCCTGACCATACTCTTCTTTCCCCTCACCATCTCAACATACAGAATATTAGTTGTCTGCTGATGACTGTGCCCTGCCCTTGTCACAATGTTTCTCAGGGTTTGTCAAAAACCAGCAGCTGTCCTAAAAGTGAGTTATTAGTTAGTACTCAATTAAGGCTTCATGAAAGACTCTGCTAAGCAGAAAGCTAACAGGTATTTGAAACACACTCTAAAATAGCACCTTATTTTTACTTCTCAAGCTTGCCCTTCTCTTCATCTTCAGTCAGAAGCCTCAGAAAGCTGTTTGGACCTTTCTGTGGAGCTAGGATGTGTGCATAGGAGCAAGCCACTACATGACAGTCCTCTTCCACAGGGGTGTGTTTTGTCAAGAGCAAGCTTCTGCCATGTGCAAGGCAGCACATAGAGAAACATCTCCAGAGCCAGAGTTATGCATATAATGGAGCTCCAGTATGCAAGCTGGGCCTGCCAACAGCCTCCCAGTTCAGTATCTCTGGCTGGAGTTCACAACATGTTTGGCACAGCATACCTGGCCCTGCTCATCACCTTCATCTGTGTCCCTGGACTCTAAGAATGAAAACTCAACCTGTCCCCTGGCCTCCGGGGCACCCTGCCTCCCCTGCACCATGAGCAAGTGTTGGTTGGTCATTGCAACTAGGATATGAGTCTGTGGCTTTCTGCCACTTCCTTTCTTCTGATTCCTTCCTTACTTCCTTCCTCCCTTCCTCCCTTCCTCCCTTCCTTCTCCATCCCACCTGTCTGCCTGCCTTTCCCTTGGGAAAACTGAGATACCAAAAGTTCAGCATAAACAAAATGATCTTGTTCTACAGCAATCAAATAAATCAACCAGCAACTGCCACCGAGTATGTCAGTTTGGCATGTACATCTTTCATTACCAGCAAGAACAAATATGAATGTTTGAGAATAGATTTGCATCAGGCCTGGAAAAATGCTGAAAAAAAGCAGCTATAGAGAAAAAAGAATGAAGAAAAACCTGTACTCTCTGAATCATCAATAAAGTACCCCAAATGATAGCATTAACTACAATATAAATGCAGGACCAAAAGGTCAAACAAGAGGGTATCCTCCCAAGCATGTTTCTGGGAAAGGCCTCTAAAAGTTGCACACACATCCAAGGCTGGCTGACTGCTGTTTCTGCTGCCTGAGAGGAATGTTTATGGAAACTAAAAGAGGCCAAAGTACGGGGAATAAGGGATGTTCAGAGAGAGAGAGTTTGTTATGCATCAAAACATTTCCCTGCTGTTCTGCAGGAATGGACCAAAATGGCACAGATTGTCTTTGATATATGTCTAGGCAGGGAGCTGAAAAGAGCACACATAGTGGAGATTTCAGATGCTTCTATCAGAAAGGAAAAAATTAAGAATACAAAACCTGCACTCTGCTAACAGTGCTCTATGACATTTATTTCAGTAAAGTCTGCTCTTTCTTGTCCCTGACAATCAGATCATATCAACAAAGAAAATAATGAAGAGTAAAAGGGAATATATAGATACTTGCCAAAAATTTTATATTCTTTTCTTCTGTACAGAAATATCTGGCATTTTAATTGTGTTTGTGAGGAACAGAATTCTCAACAAAGGTTGCAGGATTGCAAATTCTTAACAACCAGTAAATGCATTCAATTTTTCAACCTAACTTGAGCTGTGATCTCAGGCCAGAAATTGGCTGATAACATAGGGAATGGAGAAGAAGCACCTTGTACTGACCAGAGGTACACTGGAGAGTCACAGTCTAGAAAAGGTTTGTTATACATCTCCTGACAGACAGGGAAAGAAGCCAAAACAAACTGAAACAAATGTTCTTGCATGGGCTGGGAGAGCTGTCTTCTGAGAAGAAAAGGCATACTTTTATTAAGTGGTGTTCAGAGCTGTGAATCAGTAGTAAGTGGTGTAGCCAAAACCACAATGTAATTATCTAACCAAAATATAATTACGTAAGACAGTCCCATTTTGCAATGGGATATAGTATCTGCTGCTGGACCATAGCTGGACTTGCATGTCAAACTAAGACTTTCAAATCATTGTCTGCACAGGGATTTCTTCATGTCAAGAGATGTTTAGGCTCCCAGAACAGTCACTGTAGTCTACAGATGTATTAACCTGACCAAAAATAAGGCTGAGATTCAGCTGCCCAGACATAGCCGAATAGTGTTGCTTCAGACTCTGCAACAGTATCCAGGGCATGCAGTCTCCCATAAGTCTGTGCATTTCCCCCAGACCTTAGCGGACATTTTGGAAGCCCAGAGACATCTCAGATGGAAGTAGATGCCTAAGTTTAGGCAGCTTCCCTATTCAGGATGAGCTGGACAGACTTCCAGTCTCCGCTGGCAGTAGTGCTGGGTGTCCACTGACTACTCAAGAGTAGCCCATGTGCAAGCACCTGCATGTCAATACCTGAAGTCAGATACATTATTCTGAAGCTAAATCCCATCCCAAATTTAGATCAGAGAAAAAAAAGAACAGAGGTCATAGCAAGAACTGCACCTTATAAGATTCAGTTTCAAATGTGTTGAGGCCAACAGTAGCTGCAGCTATTGAGTCTTCCTCCTGAAACGCCCTTTTCATTTTGATTGACTTAATCTGCCTCCACGGCTTGCTAGGAGTGGAGTTCAGCTTTGGGGCCCGCACTTGACCCTGAACACCAGCAAGGAGAGTGACATTTTTTCTGCTTTCATAGCTTTTGTAACACAGTACCTGAGAATCCCAGAGTCCTTTCATAAAAAAAAAATTGTCTTCAGAGCCCCCCTGCAAGAGAGCAACTACTCTTGTTATTGCTATTATATTCATTTTAGAGAAAAATGGGCTGCTGAAAGGCCATATCTTTAACATATCACTGTCACTATAGACACACATAGCCCAAGTGAGACTTTTAAAGTACCTCAGAGTCTAATTTTTGGCTGAAAAATTAGACACATTGTGTCTAAGCGCTTCTGAAAATCCCACTGGGGTCCTATTTGCTGGTTCATTTCCTAACTAGCTTGTAAATTCTGCTGTGGCTTGTTCAAGGTGACACACAACTTTTTGATGCTACTTTTCAGTTGTTCTCTCCTCATCTCACTTTGGTTTTGGTCACTACTCTTTTTCCTCCCTGATTGTAATCCCAAACTCACTCCTAAAATCTATCAAGCATGAGTGCACCATGGTGGGATTGGGTCTAGCTGGGCAGTTCATCTGCTGTTTTCCTCTGCATATGGCAAAACTCAAGGTGCTCTTGTCCATAGCCCTGCACTCACCTTGCATTTCTGCTATTAAAAATATTCCCACAGTCTAAGTACTGTGCTATGGGTTATTTATATTTAAGTTAGGCACTTAAACACATCCAATGAAATGGGTACCACAATATTTCAAGGTAGCTGCTCTACCACAGCTTCACAGGAAAGCTAAGGAAAAAAATACATTTATTATCAAGTATAAATCTTTGCTGCAAATACAGCAAATTCCTGTTTTCTTCTAGCAGCAGGAGACCTGGAAAATAATCTATCATTGTTTCCTTTGTAACCACTTTTTCCAGACATGGAAACTGTGAACAACATTCTTTTCTCTAACTAAAATAAACTAATTTCCTCATAGTTTATATTTAAGGGGTTTGTAAGACTTCTATGTCCTCTACAGTCTTTGATTTGTCAATACCTTTTCTAAGTGTATTTCTCTGTAACTAGCAAAGTTGTTGTTATCTGACACATCACCCATTTAAAATGGGGGATGAATTTAAAATAATGTAGCTGAATTATTACTGCAGCTATAGTTGAGCAAAAAAAGTTTTCTGAGACTCTTGTTTTGACAAAATTCAAGTTAGGAAAAGGTATGAGCTATTCATCAACAAGATCCTTTCAATCTAAAATTATAATATTAAATTGAAAAAGTGAACAAATACTTTTATTTTAAGAATAATTCCCTTTGCTTTATAAAATCATGGAATCACAAAATCATAGAATGGTTTGGGTTGGAAGCAACCTTAAAGATCATCTAGTTTGAACCCCCCTGCCATGGGCACGGACACCTTCCATCAGATCAGGTTTCTCAAAGCCTCATCCAGCCTGGCCTTGAATGCCTCCAGGGATGGAGCATCCACAAGGTCTCCAGGCAACCTGTTCCAGTGCCTCACCACCATCACAGGAAAAAATTTCTTCCTAATATCTAATCTAAATCTACTCTCTTTCAGATTAAAACCGTTACCCCTTTGCTATACCCCCTGATAAAGAGTGCCTCCCCATCTCTCCTGTAGGCCCCCTTTTAGGTACTGGAAGGCCACTATAAGGTGTCTCCAGAGCCTTCTCTTCTCCAGGCTGAACAAGCCCCAACTCTCTTAGCCTCTTCTCACAGGGGAGGTGCTCCAGCCCTCTGATCATCTTTGTGGTCCTCCTCTGGACTCTCTCCAACAGGTCCGTGTCCCTCCTGTGCTTGAGGCCCCAGAGCTTGAGGCAGTACTCCAGGTGGGGTCTCACGA
>NW_010130061.1:0-16628 GCF_000699245.1 Pterocles gutturalis
CCCGAGGGCGCTGGGAAGGGGAGGTGGGTGGTAGGGGTGCTGTAAGGCTCGGCTTTATTTTAGACCGCCGCTGTGGAGCCGGTCATCTGCCCTTGGGATTGCGGAGCAACACTTTGTAATGGACTCGCTTTTGTTAATTAGCTTTTGCCCCCGAGGATCCACACGCCACCAGTGGAAAACCGTGGGGTTCAGCACCGACTGCAGTTAAAAATTGGCTCCTTCGATTGTCAGTAAGCTCCCTCCCCTCGCAGTGGGGAAATAATCTTCCGATGGAGTAATGCCCTGGGCAATGAAACCTAAATCCCTTATTGTTGTCGCCGGTCCCTTATTGCTTCCAGCTGCTCTTCTGTGTCTTTATTAGCACAGGCCTTATGAATGGCTCACTTCCAAAAGAGGGCATTCGCGTGTTGTCTAAAGGCATTTTGCTTAAGGTCCTCGGTGATAATTCAGATGAGCTTCAGACGTTTTCTTGAAGTAATAGTCTTCGTAAGTCATATGTGATAGAAATGCTGTATAGAATTATTTTTCTGAAAAGAGGAAAGACATCCATTCCCATGTGTCACTGAAGATGTTTCTAACATGAGATATTGCTGCTTGTAAACTCCTGTCCAAACAAAACAAAGTTCTTGGGACTGAACACAGGAAACCTTTTAAAACTGCTGATTTCCATCTGGAGGTTTTCTTAACTTCAATAATTTCAGCTTAATCACAGGAAATATAAATCTGTTGGATCTGTTAACGTGTCACACAGCAGAGGCTCTGCTGATGCTTGTTTAATATCAATGTTATTTCTAAAGTTTTGTAAAGAGAGTAGTTGATACCGAGTTGTTAGTCCACAGCAAACACTATGGAGAAGTGTGTATGGAGTGTTGCTCCCTGCTTGTCTTTGTCAGGTCAGTTGTCCAGCTAGTGCGAGTTGAGAGTTGATATAGTACTGGTCTTAAATGAAGGGGAAGAAGAAGAAGAGAAGAACATGATGTTTGTTGTTTTAGATATGCACTAGTTTTTCATAAAGACTCCCGAGCTTTGGAGTAATTTGTTTTGTGAATATATGACTTCCTAAATTCTGCCATAGAGCCCTCCTTTCCAGATGCTGATTTAATGCAGTCTGTTTTGAAATTGAAACTAGTTGCAAAAGAGGGATGTGTGATTGTGGTCAGTTGCGGGCTCTTTGGCTTAATTTTTCTATTGTGGAGTTATGAAGATGCTATAAGTAAAGTGAATTTGTTGAGACTGATCTAACTTAGATCTAGCAATGAATAGATTTTTTTTTTCTATGTTAATCACAGAGCAGGGAAAAAAAAAATACGCTGCTCTGTAAAATTAGTTCAAAAACTTTTCAGAAAAGAGCTATCCAGCTCATATTTTTTTGCCCACGAATGTGAACTTATAGGGTACTTCCAACTCTGTTTTATAAATGCTTGTTAAAGCTTGTTAACTTTTACAATGAGGAGGAAGTTTCTGATGTTGCAGGAAAAATGTTGTACTTGTACACTTACAGGGAATTAAATCGGGATAGAAATGTGAGATAGGATGTGCTCCTGTTCTTTCATTAGTGCTTGACTGAATTATCTCAGGGTTTCACTCCAAAGGGAAATAACATACTGAAATGATTAGAAAGTAATTTTTGGGGAAAAGAAGTTTATTGAAGATTGCTGGTTTTTAGATTGCTTTTTTAAAAAATTCTGTTGAAGTGATCGGGAAGGATCTTAGGTGATGCAGTACTTATCCTTTCTCTTTTGTCTGCTCTTATACTTTCAAATAAATGTTTTTGCAATTACCTAGTTCAAGAAACTATGCATGTTTTGTATTCTGTGAAGTTGTGTTCCAGCCCCCTCTCCCTCCAATAAATCTTTGCATAGAGCACGCAGCCAAGATTTAATAAACTGTGTCAAGCCAGTTATTAGGCTTTCATCTCTTCACTGACTACTGTTTTACCACCTGCCCTCCCCCTGCATTTCCCACAACTTATTTTTCCTGAAGCCTGCAGGGCAGTTTTCTGGGGAGTTTTTTTTTTCCCTTTTCCCTCCCTATGCTGTGAAATCTCTGTCACTTTAGGCTATCTGTCAAATAATTTATCTGTTAGTCTCCTGGGCTTCTCTTTTTGGAACAGAAAATAAATTTGTTGCAGAAATTCCATGCCGTCATATAGTTGAAACTTCACAACGGGCCAAGCAGTGTGGGATTTTTGGGTTTTTGTTTGTTTGGTTGGTTTTTTTTAAATGAACCTACATCAAGCTCTGGGCTACTCAAATTTATGATTAAACACAAAAGAGCAACTTCTAGTGTTCAACAAACCAGAGAATCATGAAGGAAGATGGAGGAAATCTTTCAGTGCAGAGATAGTGATAGCTGTTTTCTGGGAAACAGGGTAGACTTACTACCTAAAAGTGTGAGTTTTTCTTCAGTATGTGTGATGTGATAGAAGCAGTACAAACCCAGAAATTGATGATCCTGTTCCCCAAACTGTAATGTGTAAATCTTGGTCAAGTAAATTGTGGTTCATAATACAGTGTGCGTTAATGAAGATTTTGCTTCTGTGGCAGATGTACTGTTGGGGAGGAGGGGAGCAATAGCTGAAAGCTTTTTGAGGCAGGTATTTATATAGTCTCTGTTTTTACAGGAAATGAAACAGCGTAGTTCTTCACCTAGGCTGTTTCGGTGAACTGGTGAGGAAGTAAAAAAATACTACTTTTAAATGTAAAACAATTCTTTACCAAGTGAACTGTGTCTTTTATATTTTTTGTTGATTTTTTTTTTTCCCCCTCCCATTCAGATGTGGTCATAATAATGTTGATTAATAAAGCTTTTCTATTTTGTTAGACAGCCTTTTCAATTAATTTTTATTGTAACAGGTTGTTGATGGTAATACAGTTCAGAAATAAATCTCTTAATATTGAAAAGATGATGGACACAGTCTTGGTGTTTTTTTAAAACAAACAAAAACCCGTACAACAACAAAAAAGGTTTTCTCAAAGGCTTTGATTCAGTTTAGAGGACTGCATCTGGATTTTACTTGAGTGATTTCTTTTGCTGTTGTCTTGTGTTTTGAGCAGAGTTGATAACCTGTCTGTTTAACTTCAGCCTGTCAATAGTTTCCTTCCTTCCCTCTGCTGTGTGCAGCCCTTCCTACAGAGTGGAGAGTCATGCTCAGAGTTTACAGCTGGAGCAACATAAAGGGCTTTGTAAGCCTCTTGCTTTTGTTGAAAACATACCAGCAAATATTGAGACTAGTGTGACTTTTACAAGTTTTCTAGATGTTGGAAGGTCTAATTGTAACCAGAAAGGAGAAAAACTAAGTTATTTACTTTGAAAACTTAACATTCACTTTCATTATATTGGGAATTAGTAGAGGTTTTAGTTTTTATAAATTAACTTCTGGTCAAGGAGACGGTTTCTCCACCTAAGAAACTCCATCAGTTTAGACACAGTAGAAGCAGCTCTGTGTAGCTTTATCTTAAAACTAACACTTGGCCAGCACATGGGAACAGCAAGTTGAATGTTTTTCTGGTAATTTGTCTCAATTAATTAATTTTTGTAATTTCATACTGTAGTAGAAAGACTTGGTGGAGCTTGATGTTTTGAAGACTGACATTGACTTTTAAAATGAAAGCGTATGTTCAGTGTTGAACCCCATAAACTGAGCAAGTGATGCTTAGGAAACAGTGCTCGTAATAGGGCACTGATTAGCAGCAGATACGTTAGTCAGAAGTGTTTTATTCAGAATAACTGGTTCTGGATTGTACACAGTTGAAATCCAGTGCAGTATTTTGCTATATTTGTTATAAAACAATGTTTTATTCCATCTGTACTCTACAACAAGAAAATCTGTTGGAGATGTAATGTATATAGTAGCATAAGAAGCCTCTTAAGAGCAGTTAAAAGTGTTTGACAGATGGTAAGAGGCATTTGGGAAGTGAGATTTTCATTTTGAGGAAGTCGCTTGGACTTGTAGTGTTAGGGGAGGAATAAATAAACCTCATTTTCTTCACACTCTTAGTTGTGGGTGTGAGGTTTTATCTCAGCTTGTTCCTGCAGTACAGGGTGCAGTACTGATCCTTCATCCACTGAAAATGCTACATCTGTCTCTGTGGAAGTTCTTCAGGTTCCAGTGACTTTGACACAATACGGGAGTGTGTGTATCTGATCTTCCTCATTTTTCATTCATCCATTTTAAAGCATTTCTCTTGCATCTAAGCTTGGGCTAGTTCATATGCTGTCTGCATGTTCATACATTTTCCTGTGCAATAATCCTGTCACCCAGTGTTTGTGTTGTAGTACTGCAGAAGACGTTAATAACACTGTTCAGTTGAGATAAGGGAACACAGTTTGTTTCTTCCAGAGTTATCTTTTGCTTGCCTGCAAACTGAAGCCATGGTATTTGGAAGGTTATTGTAAAGACCAGCAGGTTCCTTTTTAAAGGGCTTGAACTTGGGAGTGCAGCTATACTACTGGTCATTTAAACACGTGAAAAAATACCTTTATTGAATTTAGTGTTCTTGCAGAACTTAGGGAAGAATGCATATTGTAGGTGACTTTATTTGATTGACAGTTTTAGCTATTTAGGGTATTCAGAAGAAAATAGGGTGGTTTTAATATTCATGTGTTTAAAGCTGATAGTAAGTGGGTGTTCCAGTACACTGAGTTCGGTATTTGACTGTGGCTCGGGCTTTCTTTATCTTAGGAATAGCTTTAATAAATTAAAGGATACTTTTCACCTCTCCTTTCCCCCCCAAAGTTATGAATAACACCTGTAAATTATTTGACTCTTCAAATGGCAGAAACATCATTCGAAACCTGGGTTTGTTTCATGTATATATAGTAGGTCTTTTTTTTAAGTACCTGCAGAGGGCCTTGTCTCAGCAGTTGGCATATTTTTCCCCAAAAAGGTGTTCTTTAGATGTTGTGTGTGTGTGTATATATGTATGTGTGTGTATATATATCTATGTTTCTCATCGATTATTTGGAGAGTTAAGACAAACAGCTTATTACTTATATCTAGATGATACTACTTAAAGAGTGTTACATTGCTGATACAAGATTTGAGTGCTAAATTATAGGTTCATTTGGTGTCTAGTTCATGAATTATAAAAGATTTCTGTCTGCATTCCAGAGGAGAAATGTGTCATTTTAAGATTTATGAAACACTTATTGCCAGATACACAGAAAGTTCCTTTGGTTGAAATTTTATGTGGAATTTTTTTTTTTCTGATTACTGTTAAGACATGTAGTAAAAAGGATGCTTTTGCAGGCAATTTTCTAGGTAAAGCACAGGCAATGTTTGCTTAAATATTGCATTAACTGATCTAATTTTTTAGTTAGTATATTCAGATTTTATGGTCTTGCAGTCTTGGCAAGTTTAAAAGAAAAGTATGATGATACTGTAAATCTGTGATTAGATACACCTCAAGTGGCACTGAATTACGAAATGTTTACTTGAGAGCTTGGCTTCCCTTGTCTAGTTACATATAGTGGAAAAGATCCATCAGTATGAGGGTATGTGGTGACAGGTATAAGCCCTTTTCAGTATGAAATAACATATTTTTTCCTTTATTCTTGCATGTTAAATTCTGATGGGAATTAGAATGCTTAAGAGCCACCATGTTTTCTTTGGAACAGTCTATGTTATAAGAAGTCTTCCATGGTCTGTTTCTGCAGGTGACACCAGTACTGTAGAATGGGTGCCTGAAGTTAGGGAAAAATACTGCTCTCAGTCACACAAAGCTTTTGGAATAAACCTGCGCAAGTTTATCATCCCCTGTGCAAGCTGTTCCTTCCAGACCTGTCTCGGAGGTGACTGCCTGAGGGACCTGCTGTGGCATGCTCCTCTGCATGTGGGGATGTGTGGTGGAAAGGAGCAGGGTAGGAGTCTCGGTCCTTGTGTAGTGGGACACCGGTGCTGCTGAGAGAAGGAGGCGGCAGTTTGTTCGCAGTGGTGGTTTTAGTGCAACTCCTGAACCTTTACATTGCATAAAGCAAATACTGTTCTTAAAGATGGAAAGGATAGCTAGGATATTGTTTGCACATTAAACCAGTGAGTCTGCATAAACTCCAGTTTGTTGTTTTGCAACTGAGGGAGTTGAATCCTGCAGCACCATACTGTACCAGGAGAGTGGGTTTACCATTGTTTGTCGCTGGAGAGCTAGTCTAAGAGAAGGACTACAGTCTGAAAACAAATATTTAATGTGACTCTAGAGGATCGCCAGCCTCCTTCCTTGCATGACTTTACCTTTGTCTGATAAGAGCTCCATTATAAGGCTTTCTATGTAAGCAGTTGCCTTTGCATAATTGGACCTCCTGTGATATTTCTTTCAGTATTTTTTTCCAGTGGAAAGCAATCACAAGAACAAGTTTGTTTGTATGTCTGAACTGAACTGAGCCAGTTTAGATATCCATTAAGAGTAGTGCAGTCAACTATATAATGCATGGAAAATGTTTTGGTTGAAACAAACATATTATGACTTAATGTATATAATACAGTCTGTTACTTGGACCTGCCCTGACTGTAAACCAGTTAACTTTTTCTTCCTCTGCATCCCCACCCTCACGTGTGTAGCATGAAAATGAGGCATCTCATTTGCTTGATGGATTAATTTATTTGTCCTTTCCTAGACAGTTTACCGTTGGCGTATCTCCCACCTTGTAGACAGGCACAGATATTATTTGTGATTCTTGCATAGGAAGATGGCAGTAGCGCCAGCTCCCTGTCTGTGTTGCCACCTGCATCCTGGCTGCTGAATGTGAAGCTGCATTTGTGTGCATGCTTTACTGAACGCTGGCTCCCTGTAATCCTGGGAGTGGTGCTGGGTGGAGGTGGTGTGGGTGCCTGGGGAGGCTTTGTTTCAGGCTTTGGTCATTTCCAGGTGATGAAAGCCTGTGAAGTCAACCAAGCACTTTAGAAAGCAGACCTCTTTTCCCCCAAATAGGTGGATGTATAATTTAATGTTTTTGGAAGAATTCACCTGCTCTGTGCTCTAATATGACTAGTGTCGGTGTTACCCTGTTTTTCCACTAGTCCTGGAAGCTGCTGCACTGCTCTTTTTGAGGGGCTATTGGACACTCCAAATTACTGATTTTTTTTTTTTTTTTTACAATCTAGAAAACTGAGTAACTATAAAAAAAGAATATGTACTTTAAATACTTCAACCACACTGATCTTATTAATACATAATCCATGTATAAATACAGAATACAGTATCTACTGACGTTAGGATGATGAGTATAGGATGGTAATTAAGGGAAACTAGTAATTAGAAAAGTCCTAGAAATACAGGAGTGGTCCTGAGTTGAAATATTAACATGATGAAAATGACAAGAATTGGAGAAAAGTGGCACACCTATTGTTCCTGTTAGCAAACAGTCTTTTTTATTATTAATATGTTTCATCCAGGTCTGGAGGAAACAAAGTCTGCATAGAAGCTGAAGCAAAGTTAGAAATAAATAAAAGCTTTAAAATTATTTGTTGAAGACCTCAAATAATAGTGCAATTTGGAGGAAAGTTCTGTAGACTTGGGTCAGAAACAGGCATCAACTCTGTGTGAATGCATTGTTCCTAATAGCTCAGTCTCTTTCCAGCCAACACTGACACATGGAGGTACAGCACATCAGCTGAACTTTGTTAACAGTCTTTGCACTGTAAACCTGGGGCAAATGCAGTGAGAAGTTGGTTTCGACTAGTCTCTGTGGCCTTGTTACGTGCACTATACAGCCAACATATATTTATCCTGAGTATAGTGTACCAGGTTCTATCTAATTTTGGATAATATGTTTAATTCTGATAGTATGAGCTGTACAGTTGAGTAACTGGTTATGCTGCCGCAGAAGTTAATGCAGAAGTGCTCTGTTCACATAATGCTCATTCTTCTTAATGCTCTCTTTGCCCTTTGGGAGGGGAACAGAGAGGTCTGTGCATCACAAGGAGAAGTCATTTATGTCTTGTATTGGGGATCCAAGGTCTGAGGTCTACAAGAAGAAATTCAGAATCAATAGCGGTGTATAGACTTGCATGATTCCCGGATCTCCAGATGCCAGACTACGAGTAATTCTCTGAATAAGGTGTGGGCTCTTCTGCTATTTCCATTTCTTACGGTGAGAGCTTGCAATGCTCTGTGCTTCTCTGTGGTATTGCCTTCCTTTTTTTCCCCCCAATCATGCTTTTTGCCAATTCAGGCAATGTTATGAAAGGTGCAGTAATGTTGGAGAAGGGGGGCAGAAGGAGGCTCGAGGAATGCTGTTAGATTCTTACCTGAAGCACCAGCTAGTGTGACTGAAAATCTGGCCATGCTGTTTGTAGCTGACATGTAACATACCTAAGGTGGATATAATGTGCGCATCACTAATGGAGGAGTATTTTTTGTGAGCAAAGAGGGCTTGCATCACTTTCCTAACCTAATGGCATCTTCTCTGTCAGTGTTGAGGTGGCCTTTTTGCTTCTCTTCCATCAGTTCTAAGTAGGATGGTGAGGGCCTTCTCGTTTTTAGTTTTATTGAGGAAAAGACATCTGGGATTACTGTTTTTTCCTGTGATATGTGACCTGTCTACTTTCTCCTGCAACTCCGGCTACACTGCCCATTCCCATTTCCTTGGTTATTTACCATCTTTTTCCTGTCTTGGTCTCTTATACAGATGATGGTTAAATTGCTGCAAGGAATTTTCTGTCTCGTTTCTTGTAACTCTGGGCACCATCTGACTAATCATGGCTTTAGCTGTTTTTAAAAGATTATAGTTTTAGAAGAGGGCATGATCATAACCTTGTATTCCCTCCAGATAGCTCAGATGCTGCAGAGGACTACTAGGTGGGGGAGGGGACTCTCAGTTTTTTGGTTTTTTTAGAGCAATATTCTTGCCCATTTTATGTAGACAGTGTTACGTGCTGTCTGTATGTGATGCAGACAGTGCCTGCGTAGTAGCTGCATTACTGTAAGGACTTGCTTAACCTGTAGAACATAATTTACGAGTGTGCATGTATATATTTGTGTGTATAAAAGAAGTGTACTAGTTATACATTAGAAGCAGATAACATCCTGTAAACTGTCAGCTGGCAATCCTCAGTGTAGGGCTCTCAGTTAGATACTCAGGCTAATGCAGCAGTAGGGGCAATTGTGACCTGAAGCACTTTGTATTGTTTGCAGTCTCCTTTAGAAAAAGGAGAGCTTTTGAATGGATAAGGAAAGCAACTTTGATTAATCTGTATGATGCAAATTGTAGACTTTGAGGGTATCTCTTTGCTTTGATTAGTGTATATAAAATAAAATTCTAAATTGAGTCTGCACCATACATGAGAAGAAGTTGCAATTCTAAGACAGTAATTCTAGCTTTAAAATTTACACTAAAGATTTTGTTAGGCTGTCCATTATGACCTGCTGGAGGCTGAGAGATCCATGCAATGGTACGTATTTCCTGTACTGAAATTGCAATTTTGTGATGTGTCTTTTGTGATCAAATGAAAATCTCATCAGTAACTAAAATGTAGTCTTCGTGATGTTAGAGAGAAGCCAATACGCTAGCATTTGAATCTCTTTCTGTATGCAAAATTAAGGACCCCACACTTACCTACCTATAAAGTTTTACTCCTTTCTGTTTGGAAAAACAGTACCCTGATTCTAGCTTGCAAACAGGATTGTAGTTAGACTTAACTGTCACTAACTTGTGATGCCTTGAAAAGGGGCTGGATAAATGCAACCAACTATATTAAGCGATAGAAAATAATCAGGGGAAAACACAGTCTTAAGGTCTGTGATATTTACAAGCAAAAAGAAACCTCCTCTACACAAATGCTGATTCTATCTATTTGAATAATGCACAAAATTACTGAGTGTCAGGTTTTAAGATGGATTTTTGAAATCATCAACAAGAATTCATGTTCTCGCTTTATGAAAAAAGTTCTCCTTTCATTAAAAAAGAAAGCCTGCTGAGGCAAAAACGCACTGAGTGGGAAGCTTATGCACACTAATCAAGTTAGAAAACAGAATAAAGAGCAACGAGCTGCCCTATAAAATAGGGCAAAAACTGGGGAGTAATAAACCTGAGAGAACGTACAGGTGGGTCTGTAGCATGTCAGCTACTCGAATTAAACATTAACTATCCAAGCTTACTGTCAGTGCTTTAAAAAACAGTGCTCAATATTCCTCTCTCTGTGTGACAAGAATATTTTCTTTTAAGCTTAATAATCAGTTATTTTCAGTGTCCTCAGCTCAATTTGGTTCTCAGCTTGGAATAGGAAAACATGCTTTCTTGTTGTGTAAACTAAGAACCTGTGTAAGGAAATGAGGCCTGTGGTGTGAGAGGGTTTGGTTTTTGGTGGTTTTGCTTTGTTTGCTTTTTAAATTTGTAGAAGACCTCTGTTCTGGTCAGTGTCATCTCAGATCACAGGTTACAAATTGCTCTACTTTGGTTTTCAGAGGCGTGTTCTTGTTGAATTAAAACAAGCTTTAGTACTTCTTTCCTGTTTTTGACATATGAACAGTATTTAGTGAGTGAATTTTAAATTTGAAGTTGATCTTGTATATCTTCTTGTTGATTTATACTTTCTTCCCCAGCAGAGCTTGATTAACATCAAAAACAAGATTAAAGATCTGGTAGGTAACTGTTGTTTTCAAGCATAATAAATTGGTGAATGTATGTTGTATCATTTATTGAATATAAGTATTTGTTTTTAATAAAAAGCATAGTTTTTACTATGTATTTTACTAATTATCAAATGATATATGATTTCTCTTTATGAAATGAAGAAAACTGGTTTCTTTAAAAGTTGCATTAAAAAATGCTTACGTTTCCAGTGTTAACAATTAATTTCATCTGTGTGGTGGTTTGGTTTTTTTTTTACTGTTAGTTTTTTGTAGGTCATTAAAACGTAAACTGCTTGCTTAGCAGGTATTTCTATCTTAAAACTGCAGATTTAAGAAGGTTGGATTGACTTTTTTGCAAGATGAGTAGCATCTATTGTGATTCATACAGGTTTGAGGTGTTGGAGGAAGTGGTGTAGCGGCAAGCTCTTGACTTGTAGAATGATTTTCTGAATCCAGTTCAGTTCCTTGGTAGAGATGATGTTTGAATTTGAACCTCTGTGAATTCCTGTATGGAGGAAAGGAAGAGAGGTGGTTCTTTAGTTGGGTTATTTTTTTGTCAGGAAGCAGCTGGTGTTTTCACGATTTGTAACTTGCTGTAGCTAACCTTCCACAGCCTGCACTGCGTGTTCTGCAGCAGGGCAGCCCAGACAGTGGAAATTCTAGACTAGCAAAAAGTAATTGCTAAACAAGTTTCATGTCATTGAAAACTTGGAAAAAGACGTGAGTGAAGGGTGTGTGTATGTTATAAGAGTTTTAACTTGCAATCTGAAAGCCCTCACTGAATCCTTTCTCCCTTCTCCGGTGTTGAGGGTCCCAAGAGGGTCCCAAGAGTTGAGTCTTGGAGGAGGAAAGAAGAGATAATGGGGCTTTTCAATTACCACTTAAGGGTGTAGTAGATAGAGTTTTCCAACTTCACTCAGCGTCTGGCCTCTTCTTGCGACGCAGTGTTGCTGTTGCCATCCATATTGAATTAAAGCCTGCTTCACCTGTGGTGGGCTTATTCTCCATCCTGTTACAGGATCATGTTTGCTTGACATTTATTCTATTTTTTAAAAAGTACTTTTTTTTTCTTATTTCCATGTTTGTCCTGTTGTAGCCATCCTTTAGATGATTGCTCTGTGTCATTAACTGTTTCAGGTATACTTGTCTGACACTTTTAAATGCCTTTTCTCCATCCTGATTTATTCTCAGGTTTCTGCTTTCATAACCATGTTGTTTAGCATCACACACAACTACCTTGTCTTCCTGTCTTCTCCCATCTCCATGTTAGTTTTATCTTTAGCCCCATGCACCTCTCTTTTTCTTCTTTCACTTAAGCATGTAGTAGCATATTTGTTTTTTCTTCTTGACTGCTGTCCTCCCTATCTTAGCAACCCAGAAACCTAATAGCATTCTCTGATTTTATTTACTTTCTCTGGAGAAAAATACAGATGTTCACTGATTTGAGCTTGCCAATGTACATGCATATTTTACTGTTGTGAAATTTTAAATGTCTCTTCTTGAATCCTGTGCATGGCAATCTTTGCTGCTTAACTTGCAAAGATCATGCTATTGTGACAGTGTGGGAGAAGCTGCAGTGGCTGTGCTTATGTCAGCAAGTGTCTCCTCCCTCCCCAGACAAACTACTACAAGCATGAGCTGTACAAGCAAAAATAGTAACGCTCCACTCCTCCCAGTATTGTGTCCGGGGAGGTTGTTATCAGCAAAAATTTATTTGCTAGGACCAACACTTGTAGGAGCCCTACTGCTGATACTGTGGTGGAATGCAGTGATACCAGTCTGCTCTCCATTGCAGCCTTGGACTTGATTATGTTCACAGACTTAACGCAGATGCCGTGTTATTGTGTCTTGGCTTCTGTTCCTCCTTCATCACTGTTTCTGATGTCTCATGCCTCTTGTAATTCCCAGCAAGCGTTTTGCTGAGCGGCAATGACAGTAATTTTGATCTTATGAGAAAGGACAACCTGCTTCTCTTAGGAAATGGAAACGCTGGTCTTTTATGAATTCTGATCTGTGAGCATTGTGAAGAAGCTTGCATGCTTGGTGTCCTGGGAGAACCTGTTTGAGCTAGCGTTTGTGTGCTTCCCTTGAGATGCATAATGAGTCTGACAACTAGGAGAAAGTTTTTAGCTGGAGGAGCATTGAAATTACTGTTGAGGTGGTTCCTAAAACTATTGACTTGGTAGTGATTGAGCTATTTTTCTACCCATTATGAAATAAATATGAACCTACCATGGTGGCGACGTGGCTTTTTCGTGGTTGTGCTCTTCATTCAATCTGCTTCTAACTTGTGCAGCAGAATCTGTAAGAGTTGTACCAGTGGGATTTAGCATACTTTGCTTTTCTCAGAGAACTCCAGTTAACATTTTAGGAAGAAAGGGAGTTGCAGATCAAGGCAATGTGTACCTGAATGCATGTAATGTATGTTTTCCAGGAGGGAGGAGTGGTTCATTTTTTGAGCTCATTCTGTGTGTGTCATGAAGTGGGCAAAGTCACCTTTTAGACAAAAGTGACTGCTTCTGGGACATTCTGCATGGAAAGTGTGTTGCTGACAGACGAGAACCATCTTAAAGAAAGAGTTGGAGAGATTAGTGTGAAACTTGTGTGTTTGCGGTGCAGGCCAGTCTTTTCTGGAAAATCTGTGCCCTGATTCCAGGCAAATTGGAAGCCCAGAGGATCCAGATGTACCCTCCTGCATCAGAACAGCACTTTCTAGTCAGGAATTTGAGGTTATTACAGAAAACTTGTTTTGTTTTTGGTCAGCTGAAGTGAAACACCCACGTGTGCTCAAATCCCATACACAGGAAAGTTTATGTTTTAAGGATATCTCACCTGCAGTAACTTAACATTTTGTTTAATTGGCATTACAGTACATGTCTTTAGTCAGCTGAGAAGGGACCAAGATTTTGTTTTTTCAAATCAATGCGTCATGCATACTTTCTTACTATGTACAGTATGTTCTGCAAATGCTTAAACTGAAGATTCTTGCAGCAACCTTACAGGGTATTCTGTAAATTGCACACTTTAACCCCAGGTTAAGGTAGAGCTGAGCTGTGTGAAATACTGCCATCTACAGCACAGCTATGTGCAATAGCCGTCAATGGTAACTGACAGCAATCAAGATAACTCCTTATAGGAGTTAGATGCTTGAAATATGCCTTAACTTGACATGAAGATGATTCTGATTTTCAGTCACCTCATAAAGGGGCTGTTTTCAAGATGAATAGCTAATTCAGGCTTGTCTAAATACCTGAACAGGTGCTTGTTAAGCAGATATATTGTGTATATTTGAAAATAAATTTTAAAATAATGCAAAAAAAAATTAAATCCAATCTGAATTCCAGTAGTGAATGCATGAAGTTATATGGAGAGACATGTAGATCAGTGCAAACAAAATTCTGATGTTGAAACTGAGTAGTAGGTATAAAATACTGATAACCAGCTCAGATTCACTAGAGAATCATAAATCACTTTGCCTACTTTTCCTTCTGTTGAAAAAGAAAAGTTATGTTTCTACCTAGTGTTTCAACTGGAGGAAGAAAACCCATTAACTTCCTTGCTTTGACCCTAAACATTAATAATGATTATTAATGTGAAGGGAAAGATGCATCAAGAATCTGTAAAGAGAGGCGGGCTTTTCTTCTGTTGCCATGTTGTGACAGCCTCCTGTACAAAACAGCATAGAAAGATTGTAATGTGATTAAAAGAGTAGAGTTTCATACCTGGCTTAAAACCTTTCAGTATAATATGAGTTTCAAGCTCAAATCGGAAAGTGTGGAAACCAGGAATAATAGCAATTTACTTTTAAGCAAAGCTACAGAGTGCTTTTGGTCTGCACCTGTGATAGTATTTGTCATGCCAAATAGCTCTTGTTCAGAGTCTGGATACTCTGAAAGGCTCTTGTAAGTGGCTGGACATTGGTCTACTATAATCTTTTGTTCCTTCCATTATTTAGGGGTGTGACTATAATCTTCTATTCCCTTCATTATTCAGGGGTGTGGTAATAGAATAACATAGTGATTGCCCCAGCTGCAACAAAACCAAGGGCTTGAAAAGAAACATGATCGTCAGCTGGAGATCCACATGTATCTGAATTTCACAGAAGGTCAACGTGATTTTTTTTGTTGGAAGAGGAAATATGATACCCATTGTAAAGTTGCTAAAAATGTTTTTGTCTCAATAAGGAAGAAAAATTTAGTATTTGATAAAATGTTTTAAAAGTTCAAAACCACTTTTGATCAGTTTAGAGCACTTTGTATGTCTAAGCTGTGTGTTTAAACTCTTGGAGAGATTATGGAAAATTGCTTGTAGTTTTGTGATGTTTCTTCTTAAAGCCAGTTGGATTTACAGAGGTGATCTCCAAGGACACTCTACCACTCTTAAATGTGCTTTTATGGCTTTTCAATTAAGCTTTGAATATGTAGGCTTTTAGTTGGCTGTGAGGTCTATCTGAAGCCTTACCTTGCAGTTAAGTATTGTAGCCCAGGATTTTCCATGCTTGTCACATCTAGGAAAGAAGCAATTAGAGAGAAAAATGAGAATTCCAGTTCCATCTGTCAGTCTAGTTGTTCTGCTAATTTTAAAATGGCAACCATAGAAAAAACAGGTTTGGCAACATAAATTTTAGTAACTTTCCTTGTCAATAATTGACCCAAAATGCAGAATGAGTAAGAGTACCTTACTGGGGGAGAATGAAGTTAAGCTCTGTGAATGTGAACTGTGCTGTGCAAGCTGAAAATGAGTTCTGGTCCATAGTGGTATGGTTAATATCTAGTGTTATAGGTAAGCATGAAAAAGCAAAATCAAACTTCATAGCCCATCTAGCTCATCTTTATCCTTCGTTTCTATGACTATTTTTTTCTGTTAAATCTTCAGTTTTGCTAGACTGAGAGTTCAGCTTCATCAGCCTTAAATGTTTCAGGGTCTTCATGGAAAATTGAAGAATTCTTCAGTTCTTGTTAAAACATTATTTGTTTATGAATTACGATTTTTACTAAAACAACTACCAGATACTTTAAGGTGTCTAAGGAAGCAATTTTTTTTTTTTGATTGAATGCAGTATGCAGTTCTCCAGTCCCAAAGTGGATAGACTGCTTAGCATTTTAATTGGTTTTAAAGATGAATTCAGCTTTAATGTTCAAGGCCAAAGACAGGGTTATGAAGGTTAATTGTACTTATCAACATTTGGAAACAGTCAGTTCTCATTGTATGTGAAGTGTTGGCACAGTGCTCTTCTCCTGAGGGAGAAAGTGGCTTATTATTTTGTGATGTAACTGGAATACTTGTGTGCTTATCTTGGTTAGGTGGTTTCGATGGATAAGCTTCTCAGTTATTTTACAGTTTGGTGGTTATAAATGGCTTTGACATATCCAGGTGGCTGGCTATTCACTTAAAAATTTGGATTTTATGAAGTTAATAGCACTCCTGGAGTTACCAGGTCTTAATTTCATATTCCGTGTGTGTTGCAGACAGTCTGGATATAGAAAAGCTTAGGTTATGAATGGCACAGACTTTCTAAAAGCTATTATGGGAGTGTTAAATGTGCCATTGCATTAAGAACTACTGGCTTACTGTATTGTTTCTCAAGTTGTGATCATTAGGAGGAAAGGGGCAGCTTATCCTTCTCTGTATTCTGTTGAGGGCTGCAAAATGAAGGAACAAAATCCTTTCTTACAGGAAATATTACGCATGCCCAGGTGTGTTTGACATTAAGGGGTTCTGCACACCTGCTGCTTTCATTGAAATCAGTATAATATTATCAGTATTATTGTGCAAAGCCTTTTACATGGTCCCTCACCACATCCTTCTCTCTAAATTGGAAAAGTATGGATTTGAACAATGGACTGTTCAATGGATAAAGAATTGATTGTCTGGTTGCAGCCAAAGGGTTGTGGTCAATGGCTCTATGTCTGGATGGAGGCCGGTCACAAGTGGTGTCCCTCAAGGGTCTGTCTTGGGACTGGTGCTCTTCAACATCTTTATCAATGACATAGATGAGGGAATCGAGTGCACCCTCAGCAAATTTGTAGACGACACCAGGCTGAGTGGTGCAGTTGATAC
>NW_010130062.1:0-1287 GCF_000699245.1 Pterocles gutturalis
TAAGGGAGTGATTGAATGAATTAATTTGTCATGAATGAGATATACAGGTCCATGTCCTTCCTGTAAGAACACTGGAGGGAGTTTTACACCGGAGAACTCATTTAAGTTCACAGTTTCAAGAAGGCAGTGGAGATCCTCAAAAACTATTCTAGAGTAGATCAGTATACAATAAACATATGGGGAAAATTATAATCAAATTTTTACAAAATATGTATTGTACGTAGTTAATGTATTTCTGGTTTGAGCAAGTGTCTCAAGATACAATGACTTGTGTGACAGGGATACCTTTAGTCACACCGTGTAGCGTTGTCATTGACAAAAATCTAGATTCTCTCTTACACTGTCTGTGAGTAGTGTTGCACCAGGTTGTATTTGTTTATACAAGCCCGTTTATAAACTTGGTGGCAACCCACAAGGCAGTAGATATTTCACATTTTGCCAGATTGGCACAATGGCAGCTGCGTTTACTACTTAAGTTTGTCATGAGAAATGTCACCTGATGAATCTTTCACTTGAATGATAATTCCGTCTCACAGACGTAAAAGCTGAAAATCCCCCAAAATGCCTTAAAAACCACGAGGTATTAAACTAGGATGAATTAATAATAGCTGATTTTCATCAGAGATCAAGATCATTTAATCTCTGGAGTTATACAGGAAAGCAGATAGAAATATGTGGGACACACTGAGGATGAAGCCAGAGCATCTGCTATGGGAAGCACGTTATTGGGTAGCAGGAGCTAAAGTAAAAGAAATTGGGTTTTTTGTTGGTTTTTGGTTTTGGTTTGGGTTTTTTTTTTTCCCCCCCAAATACGGCTTCAAGAGAAAATTAATGGGCTGTAGAAAAGAGAGGATGTGATAACAGTGCCCACAGCCCTACCAAAATGTCAGCACTTAATTACTGTGCTCAGCAGTATGTTAGGATACTGGCAGGGAAAGGATTTAGATTGAGCAAAAATAACAGAATCATCTGGCCTGGAGCTCAGTCACATGATTAAATTACTGTGGATTAACTTCATGTCAGCTAGGCTTTGGTAACTGATCACATATATATACATAAGATAAAATAAATCATCTGAAACCTTAATGATTTCAACTGAAGCTTTTCACCTGGCGTTTTTCACAGCGGGGCTGTACCAGAGGAGTAGAGATGGTTGTAGATGTTCCCACCCACTGCTGCAGGATGAAGTGGCTGCTGCTGCGGTAGCTGCTGAATCACTGCAATGGGATCAGCTGGCAGCACACAGTAACCTAGTTCTGGCTTACCACTGCTCTCTTACATTGTTCA
>NW_010130062.1:1318-3241 GCF_000699245.1 Pterocles gutturalis
GATACTGGTGACAGTAGGTCATCCTTATATCAGGGAGCAGGATCGCTACAGCTCTCCTGCAGTCATCTGTCCCCGCTCTTCTATGAGCTACCGGAAGGGTAAAGTATGTGGAGAGTTACTGCAGCACAGCCAGTGCACAGTGTCACGTTACGGTGTGGAATTCAATCGCGTATGAGGTTCTTGTGACTGTGGGCAGCAGTGTGTTCTGTCCTTGTGTACAAAAACCTTAGGTTTGGTGTCTCCATTGCTTATAATTACAGTCCACTGTATGTTAACAAACCTAGCCATTGCCTGGGTGCAGAGAATAGGTGAGGACTTTGGACAAGAAGTCTAGAAGCTCAGCTGCTCATACGTGGTTGCACATAAAGCTTCCATAATACCACTGGTATTGGGTTGTGGAATCAGCAGACAAAGGCTGACAAGAACCTCTTCTGAAAGTGATGTTGGACCTGTGCAACGTCACTGTACACTTAGTTATGCTGTAAGAGCTTACTGGATGGGGCAGGACGCTTCTATTTCATCCTTTTCTTCAGGGTGCTGGTTGCTTGGTGTATGCTTCCTGCAACATACATGCATACAAATATAGGAGAAGGTGCTAGGACGTGTGATAAACTAACAGTTCTTTTAGGTCCTGGGGTTTTTAAATATTGGGAACTCGCAGCAGCACTTGATAGGGCCCACCAACTGGTATCCACTTTGATCACTTGCTGAGGAAAGGCAATCCTATGCTGAGGAGCAGTTTTGCAGCCAGGTGGCTTATTGTATGAGTTGTATATCTTCAAATGCACAGTTTTCATTATGTGTCTTGCATTTATAGGAAGTGAAAATGCTTTGAGTCTGTAGAAAAAAAGGAGTGGTTTTATGCCCAGTGAGTGATTGCACAGTCAGATACGTGTTCTGAACATGTAATGCTGTGGATCAGCACTTAATCCTTTCATTGACTTATTTGTGCTGTTGAAGTTTCTCCTGTTATTTTAGTGTTTTCTATTCTGCTCATAAATCACTGCATTAGGCAGTCCTAATGCTGACACAAACACGAAGGTTTGGAGCACCTCAAAAATTCACCTAGTGAGTGTTTGACAGATTTGTATATAGGGAAAAGCTGTTGCAGACCTTTCCTAGAAATAAACAGTTGTCTTTGGTCATTTGTTCCCCATTGCACTACTACTTCTTCGTGCTGCTGAAAGAAATAAAATGGTTTGAACACGCACACACACTCTGCATTTTGTTCAGGTGTTACTGACATTCATGTTCACAGGGACTGATGTCATGGTCCGTTGCCTTAAATTACTAAAGGAATTTCGGAAGAAAATGGAAGATTATCATGATGACGATGAGGAAGAGATCATCACAAAAGCTGTCCAGCCTGTGGATATTGTTTGTGAAAGGGACATGCTCACCCAGGCTTATGAGCTAAGTAGGTGATGTGGTGTGACATGCCAAAGATTCTTCCCATTGCCTTCTTACTCCTTGCTCCTTACTTTTTTTTAAGTTCTGATTGCTTTTTATGTGGGGAAAAGTTTTTCATGGAAATTATGAGCATTATGTTCAGACTAGACTGGAGTTAGAGGTGCTGCCACCTGCGAGCCCTCCCTGGAAGCCTATCAAATATTCAATACCACTCAAAGAAAACAGCGTGGTAGGAACGGGATGTTGTGGTGGGATGAGGAAAACAGTGTTCCTCCTTCTTCTCTTTTCCTTTCATCATTTTAATCTGAAGCTGTCGCCTTCAAACCTCATTCTGCTGGGGCACTGCTTTGAGTAAAATTGTGTTTTATGACAGTATTTGGCGGTATATTGTATATGCCTGTGCAAATGTCTTTAGTTGTTAGTGGGGAATGTTAAATTTTATGTTCTGGCATATACAGTTATTCAGAGCAAATATGAATGTATATATAAATATATATATGCTATATATATATA
>NW_010130063.1:0-5103 GCF_000699245.1 Pterocles gutturalis
ATATATATTTCATCCAAGACAGAGCACAAAAGTACATTCGCTTCTCACAGAACTGATGGCATTTTGAATCTATGTGGATAACCCATTAAACTCCACACACAGCTTAAGATTTTTTTACCTTCTTGATATCTAACATGAATCTGGGATAAAGACTGCTATTTGAATCTTTCAAAACTTGCTCTTTTTCTCTGCAGCTCTAGCTAGAACAATAATAATATACTCATGAAGTACAACTATCTACCTGTAAATAGTTTATAAATATGAATAGACTATAACTTCAGCACCTCTGAGGCTCTACAGATATTGCCCTTGATCCAGAGGTATAGGAAAACAAGGCAGACAGTGATGATGGGATACTCACGAGAACTGTTGCTAGTTAGGAGATGACACAGATCTCCCAGTTCTCATCAATGTTCACAGACTTCAAGACAATCCTTGTTTTTTATGTTAATGATCACCAAATGGCCGTGAGATTTACATCGTTTTGTATTTAGCTCAGCATCATCTGGAACTGAAACTTGGGCAAACCAAATCTGACAAAGTGAACTCAAAGTTACCAAGTTCAATGAAGCTTGAGAAAAAAATATAGCTGGATAAGAGGGAAGAACAAGGGGAAGAAGAGGGTAGGGAGTGAGGTAGAGAGACCAGGAGAGACCAGTGTGGTTCACTCATGGAATAGCCGAAGCTCAGAGAATCCACTCCAGCGAAAGCTGATGAAAATCTGACTCAATTCACTCCATTGCTCAGTGACTTGTTCCTCCATATGCTCCATAACAAAAGCACTCCTGATGTCAGTAACATGTGGAGAGAGCAAATATTTCTCAATTGCAAATGATTCATTGACTCAGTAAGCATCTGGCCTAAACATCTGATATAGATTTAAAATTCCATCTATTTCCTAAAAAATAGTCCTTATTTTTTGAGGGATCAAAACCAAATGACAACAGTAAAAAAGGTAACAGGATAGTCTTTTTTGATGCCTTTTGTGATCAGAAGAAAAGGCTGTTTACCATTGGTGTGGACCAGATTGGGAGCAATTCTTTGCTAAAGCCCTTCAGCTGCTCCTTTCTCAAGCAGAAGAAACCGAACACGTGCAAGTAACTCTGGGCAGTTAGCAACAAGCGATGCTACTGGGGTCTGTGGGTGGGAACAATTGGCCAGGGGAGGTGCTGATAACATTCCTGTGCAGAGGACTATTCCCAAAGGCAATTAGTGACTCACCGCACACCCACCCCAGAAGGACACGGGCTCCGGCTCCACATCACACCCTTCACCACTGGTCTCTATCAGATGACTTTTGCCACTCACGGGAACTGGTGTAAGTTACAGATCAATTTGTCACTTCGAAGCTAGATCAAACACCAGCCCTCCAGGTCACTGTGGCTCCAGTCATACATAAATCAACATTTAATATGGCATTAAAATTCTCTTGAGATTGCTATTAACCTTTGCGCAGTGTATGCTTAGGATTGCAGAGTGGGGGTTCTCTTGTGCAGCTAAACGTCTGCACTTTGAAGGCTAGCTTCAGCCGCGTGTCCAGAGTTGCATTCCTCCTCTCCTGGATGATCCAGAGCAAGACACTTCAGCTCCCTGCACCCATTTCCCCTCTCTTCTCTATCTAGCAGCCTGGTCACAGGGATCACTACGCACAGCATCCCTCTGCAGCATGCAGCACAGTCAGGATAGGAAGGAGCACGATGCAAAGGCAAATTGTTATCATTTACTCCTCCTGCATTTTAATTTATTTTCTTATTCTACCCCATTTTTGCTGGATTAAGCTTTTGTAACGTAACAGGGCTAACTCTGGGTGTCTGGGCTAGATTTAAAGTTCAATGAGGTTCTTTATTTTCCAGGAAACACTCTTCCTTCCTCTCCTTCCATAATTGTTCCCACCGATTTTAGAGTTTCTTGCTGTTGGGTTTTTTTTCTCTCTTTCTGGGTTTGACCTTTCAGTTGCTCTTTTAGCAAGAGTCTTGTGGATCTCACAGATGGTTGCAGCACAGTTGTGCTCCCAGTCCAAAAGGGAACTTTTGCTGTGCAGATTGGAAGTCTCAGAGCTTCAAGCATGGGCTCAACCAGTGTTTGGTACTTCACATGGAGATTTACACCTCCCAACAGACTGCATGAGGGCTGTTGCTCTCATCAACTCAAAAGCTCATTCCTGCCCCTGCCAACTGCAAGCAAGGATGCCTACAAGGCAAGGTGTTTTGCCTTTTCTTTACAAATTTTAAGGCAACACTTCTTGGAACTGAAGTCCCCTACTGAAGCAGGAATACTTTATTTTCCCAGTCATATTAAGACTTTTCGTGAAACTATACATGTGTATAAAATAACATAGAAATAATACAGAAATAAAATCTGCCATCTTCCTCCATCACTTCCCACAAGCGTCTCTTCTTCACCGCCAGGTAAGTACTTACCATCTAGCAAACTTGACTACATTTATTCTGAGATGCCTAATACCACCCTCCTGGCAGAGAAGACAAGACTTCAAAAAAGTGCTGTCTGACCTAAAGCCTCCACACTTTTTCCATCCTTCTAGCGTGGTTCATTTGACTCATGACTGCTCCTGCCCTTCTTTCTTAAGAAGCCCTCAAACACAGGCCAGCATTACAATGAATATTGTGCTGCCTGCTGCCGGCTTGATTGCCTGCTGTCTTTGCCAATCTGATAATGCGTATGTTCTAAACACTTCAAACGTTCATCAGGTTGTCTCAGCTGCTCATCTTGGAAGGCTCATCCAGCACCTCACTGCTCAAAATGGTGTGAATTTCCTACAGCCTGCATTCTTAAATCTACAGTTCATGGCTCTCTATACTAATTTATACTCATGTATACTCCTTATAATCACAGTGATTTTTTCTTACACTCACTGTCCTTCCATTCCAGTTACTCTTCTTTGCACCTTTCCTCTTCTGTAGCTACTGAGTGTGACTGTGGCTGGTTTAGCCTCTCACGAGACAGGTTTTCCAGCCTCCTGGTTATTCTGCCAGCCCTATGCTGCACCTACTTTCAGCGCAGACTGTTTCTTTTTTTTTAATTCTTCCTGTGAAAGCATCTGCCCAGAGCCATATGCAGCACTTCACACGAGATCTCTCTCACCGGCACCTGGCTTGGCAATACGACTACAATGATCCCCTCTCCCCTGGAAAGGGTTGCACTGATACCGCATCCAACTCAAACTTCCTGTGACTCACTGCAGTACCCCCGACTTTCACCTCCTCTGAACCCTTCAGCTTCAGTTCATTGCCAAAATGTTTATTATTTTTCCCTAAATGCTGTGAGATTTTATCTTCTGCAGTAATACATTTCACATCACTTCTGCTACTGTGATTATTTTGTTCTCCTTGTGGAGATCCAAATCCTGCTTTCTATGAATAATGCTTCCCAACTGCAACATCAGCACAGTCCTACATTGAGGCTTGGTGAAAATATTAATGCAACTTGGTTGCCAGATTTATTTTCATGAAACTCTGCCAAGAAAACTTCCTCAAATCTATTATTTCTTTTTCCCACGTAAGTCACTGCTGTTGCCTTTTTAGCCAGTTCATTACCCATGTTAAATAATAATTTTATCAGAACTCAAACATTATGAGATAGAAATTAAAATATTATAAATGCTTAATAAGGTAGTTAAAGATGAAAAAACTGTATTTTCTATCTATAAATACAGCTACACTACAAAAAGAAACAACCCTTTTAGTCTGTCATGAGTAGTTTTTTGCTTTTCTTTTTTTTTGTTTTGGTCACTTACCTGCATGTATTTAATAATTCTTTTCCTCAAAACCTGTACCTAATTTTTTTTAGTGTTTGAGGCTAAATTGACAAAGGGGTAGGTATTCAAATCCCATAACACTGCCTTCTTAAATATAGGCTTGCTGCTCATTAACCACACACTGAATTCCCAAGTTCAATAGTTTGAATCAAAGTTCTAATAAAAATCATGATCAATAAATCTGTTTGCAAGAATTTCTTAGTTTTGTGAGATAGAAATGGAGATGAAACAGCTTCTTTCTATAACTCTTCTGTTAGTGTTACTTGTACCAGCTCTGCCTTCATTAACCAAAAGAAAGAGGCACTCCTAATTTGAGCTAGTTGAGGTAAAAATCTGTGTTTGAAAAATAATCAAACTTGTAGGTCTCTATGAGCTAGTAGGTTGTAAGTTCTAATAACCCATTTCCCACAGTCTTTAATTCAATCTGCTAACAAATACAAAAACTGCAGTGTCTTTTATTTGGCTAGACTTTACTTTGAGCTGATGTTGCATTAACACTCCTCTCGTGGCAGTGAGGAGAAGACCTCAGACCAGCAATGTCTAATCAAGACCCTCCATGTCTTTCGCACAGTCTTAGTGGCATGTTTGGCCCACAACTGCCCCTGCCTCCCTCTCTAAAGAATCCCTTAAATACAAGGTGCATTAATTGCTTTGCCAGATGCCAGTTGCAATTCCTCCTGGGAAACACAGAGGTTGATGTTAATCTTCCATGACATTGGGAGATTACAAATATAATCTCTCCAGGGATGAAAAAAAAATAGAGAACATCCTGATTTTACTCGTCAATCCTCACATAAAGCTGGTTACATGGAAGAGAGCACCCCATAGGTCTGTTGCCTACTGAGATACATCTGCTCAGTTCTCCTTCTGCATCAAATTGCCCGAAGATTGTGACTCTGCAGCTATGGATTGTTCATGTTTCCTTCATTTCCAAATGGGCTCATCTTACTGACCAAACACAGCATGAAAAATCTTATTTCCCACTCTTTGGACCAGATCTAACGCAGAAGATAGAAAAGAAAAGAAAAGAAAAGAAAAGAAAAGAAAAGAAAAGAAAAACCAAAAACATAGGTAGGAAAGAAAGAGGAGCTGCAGCAGCTGACACCATAACTCCAAGCCAGAACTTATCCAATATTACCACAGGCAATTCTGTTAAACTAATAAAATCTGCATGAATGCTAAGGAAGGCAAAGACTCACACAAGATATCATCAATCAAATCATTGGCACCAGTCCACCTTTCTGGTAACCCACCACACAGCCTGTGTTTCAAGCTTCTGGTCCCCTATCAGGG
Source organism: Pterocles gutturalis (assembly GCF_000699245.1). Lineage (NCBI taxonomy): Eukaryota > Metazoa > Chordata > Aves > Pterocliformes > Pteroclidae > Pterocles > Pterocles gutturalis. Next base: position 5,069 of record NW_010130063.1, read on the forward strand.
CAAGGTGGTGGACAAGGGCACTCAGAAACTTCTCC
>NW_010130063.1:5134-18456 GCF_000699245.1 Pterocles gutturalis
CTTCCATGATGGCCTCACCACCCAGGAGCGGGCCATTAAAGGTGGGCACACACATGTTCTGCTGCCAAGATTTATTAGCAAGGACTCAACACGCTTGCCAAGTGAGTCAGCGAACTCAGCACCCTTTCTTGGGGGTGCTCAGTGCCTCTGAAGATCAGGCCCCTCATGTACTCGCTACGTGAAGACATGAATAGTCCTTTTTCTCTGCCCTTACCGGAGACACTAGCGGCATTGTTAAAGCACAAGCACAACCGAGTCTAATGTGGCTGAAAATTTGGCAGCACTGTGCTGGCCTTTTTGCTTCAGCACGATCAAATGGCAGCGTTACTCACCAAGTGTGCAGGGCATGAAAGGATTAACCGCCCTCCCCCAGCAAGCAGGTGAGCCCAAACCCTTTCCAATTCACTACCCGTCAGTTTACAAGTAAAACATAAGGTATAAATGTAGCTATTGTTAAGGTGAAGCAGCCATCGTGGCTGGGGAGTTAGATTAGCAATTTGCCCTTTGTAAAAGGATTAGTGGAGCCCTATTGTTTCAGTGTTTATTTATCAATTTGCATTTTTAAAAGGGGGCATATATCTGACAAGGGCCCACTTTCTCCATGTACCCTGGGCCACACTGTTTTCTTCCAACTCCCCCCTGCCAGAACCTACAAGAGCATTTGACAGACCAGAAATCAAGGAGAAACCAAATCTTTGGCACTGCTACTGCTCACACAATAGCATTTCATTGGGCTATCCAGCATTCAGGAGTCTTTGCTAGAGCAACTGCTGGGTTGCTGCTAGCCATGTAGATCTAACCCCAGAATTGGTTTCCCACTTTTCCTCAGACAGTTGAGCTGAACACACAGATATTTGCAGCCCGTTCACTGTGGTGTCTAACCAGAGGGCTGCAGCACCAGGTCTGTGGCAGGTCACTCCTTTACATGGATCACAGGCACCAAAGCAATGGAGCCTTAGGATGAGGCACCTCTGTAATTAGCACCAATTCCACACTGGCTGTCTTCAGAACCCCTCAAATAATTTATACAGCTTTCACCAGGCTCACAAAAGCCTGTTTTTTTTTTTTTTTTCATCAACTGTAGAGGTTAGCACCAACGCAGCAGTGCTTGGCATCTCAGCATCTCTTGCTGAGTCCTCAGCATAGGTTGTGCTGGTCTTTGGGGGCCTTGTAAATGCGTATTTATTGCTAGAAGGACTAGTTCAGTCTCCACACACCACAGGGACTCCTCACCAGAGTTCAAGTTGAGGGAAGAGGTTTCACACAGAGCTGTTCGCAGCATGGGAGAGGGGGAGCACCGCTCACCCCAGCCAGCTCCGCCAGGAGTGCAGGCTGGCCATTTGGCAGACAACAGATGCTCACTCGGATTAGGTACAAATTCCTTCATTAGAGGGAACAGGGATGTTTTCGAAGATAAGTGAGAGCGCAGATCTTTTAATTAAAGTGACTCCAGTACATTTGTGCTCTGGTGAGGCCCCACACCCTGCTTTTTCATAAGATGGCGATTTAAGAAGCTATTCTTTTAAACCATAAACACAGTTTAGAAGACGAATAATCATCCAGCTGTGCTAAATTACTTTCCTACTCCCCTGGGACCCAGCAGCAAACTATAGCATGTATTTTACAGGTCTATGATTTATTTACATGAAGTAACATACAGGTATTGGTTTTGACTCATAAAACCCCTCTACAGCCAGGGACTTACACATTCAAAAGCCTTCTCCCAGCCCAGGCTCCACCGCCACAGCTGTGCTGGAGCAGGACCTCTGTTTGCAAAAGGGGGAGAAGGAACTGCAGGGTGTTCTCTGGCTTTTTGTAACTCCCTCCACCCACCCATTTCTTTTTCTCAAACAATTCTAGTTTGTTGATCATCAGGCGTCTCACACAGGCAATTCATTTTTCCTGGTCATGGGGGAAATGAGGCAGCTCTGGTGGGACATGCTGTAGAGATCTTAAAATATGTTCTGTGCTGCTGGCTTATTGTAGATACTCTGATTCATGGTCGAAAAGGGAGGCCACGAGTGGTCTCGATTAAGGAGATGAATTTAGGAATTGTCAAGGAGCATGTAAGGCAAGTGATAGGCATTCTGCTCTGAGGATCGTGTGCACTTAATAAAAAAAAGCCACACCAAAGGAAAGGAGAGTGGTGTTACAAATGCAAGGGACAGATCCTGTCCCACAGAGCTTACAATTTACATTTAGATTAGCACAAGTAGCAGTAACATTGCAGGGAAGGTGGGTAAGGGTTACAATAACAAAACTTTGTGGTTGGTCTGCATTGTAATTTCACTAATTAGAAAAAATGAAATGCTTCTAGTGAACAAATCAATGCTATTGCCATTTCCATAAATTTGAGGAAGGTACACAAATACCTGTGGGATAAACTCTTTAATTGGATTTAGCCATTCTTCTCTCTAGAGTAACGGTTTTCAATCAACAGTCTTTGAGGTCTGCCTTAAAGATATGTGAAAAGCATAAAAGAAGAAACAAGCCTATTCCCTAAACTTACATTCACTTATATCCCTAAATATTTCTGGTGGGCAGGAAAGAACAAATCAGGAAATATTGTAAACAATTGCTCTAGAATGACAAATAAGGAGAAGATTTCTTCCTCTTCTTTCTCAACTGAGAAAATCAACTACCACATCCTGATGGACAAGGGCTGGCCACCTCCCAGCTTTCTATGGGAGCTGGACTAACAAGGCTGGCCATTGGTGACCTTCAAGTGCCTGTAAACACCTACATATGGATGTCACAAACTTGCAAGCAAGTCTTCTCAACAGATCTGCAGAGGCCACAGTCATCTTTTAGACTGGACTAGTGTGGCTGTTACCAAGAAATATCTAATCATACCTCAACATAGCAACAGCCCACACACATTCACCTACACCAGGTGCCATGGCTACAACACAACACACTGCAGCAAAGCCATGGCACCACCGGCACCACCACCAGGCTTTTATCGGTGTTGTACGCACCTCCCTTCACGGGGTGGCAGCATGCTCTGGAAAGGCAGCGGCATTGGCACACACAATTGTTCACAGTTCATCCTGTAACAGGGCCCCTCTTCCATCTGGTGTGCCAAGGTTCCCCTCTCAATGTGGAAGAGAAGTGATTGCAGCCCTCCAAAGTCTCCTGACACTCCTCCAAAGGATGGCGATAGCAGCCTAAGATCCCTCTGGGAAGACAACTGCCAATGCCAAGAACTGCAGTGAAGAGTAGTTTCTGTCCAGCCCAGCGTTCAAGGTTTGATGCTGTAGGTTGAACAACTACCAGGCATGACTGAAACGAGAGCTGTGTGAACACGACTGAATATATCCAAAGAAGAATAGAAGGAAAAAGTCAATTACTCAGCATTGAGAAGGCCTTCCCATTTGGCTAGCTAAAACCAGACCAGGGATCTCTTGGTGTTGTTAATGTTAATCTAGTATAGAAAAATAAGCTGGCTTAATCACCAGTTTTTCAGCCTAGCACTCTGTTCTCACAAACCTGGATTCAAGTGAGGAAACAGAAATCAATATACATTCAAAGCCAGATGAGCTTTTGGATGGCAACCACATTCCGGCAATTTAGCAGAATTTGTGTAAGCACATGCATCTGGGTTGGGACTTCGCACAGAAACGGAAAACCCTTCCAGAGGTATACTTTGTTGGCATACTGATGCCCCTTCCACACCCTGTCAAAATTGCTCACTGAGTGAACAGGTTTCCTGAACTCAGCAACTGTCTGGAATCACGACACTTCTATTTTAACTCCAAAAATACCAATAGGCAAATCAATTATGGTTTCAAAATGCCCACAATCAACTGCTTTAAGTAAAACAAGAAGCTGAAAACCACTTCTTGTTTGTTTAGTCTTAAGGCAAGCAGAAGGAAGAGACAGGGTTAGAAGAAAAAAAAAAAAGACAGAAAATTATACAAAATCTTAAATACGAATAAAGGTTTCTTAGAGATATCCAAATCTGAAGATGGAGTTGTCCAAATATATTTCCTTCAGAAAAACAGGCAGGCAGATGGCATTGCTGTGTACAGTCTTCAGCAAAATCCATATTTTTGTTATTTTTCTGCACAACACATTAGTGAAGTCGACTCTTTTAGTCTCCTTCTGGAGCCACGGGTGTTCTGCAGTGATAATAAAGGATGGTACATAGAAAGCACAGTTGTGTTCATGAAGCGCGAAGCTGCAAGACCTAAGAGTCAACCTGGACTCCACTCTGCTATATTCCAGAGATCCTGTTGACACAAAATACCAATTCTGCTTCAAAAAAATACTGTACTACTGGATGACGAGAGAGTATTTCATGGTCAAGGCTAAATGGACACCAGTGTACCAGGTAAAATAGCTTCATCTCAGGCAAATATTCTAGAGAGTATTGTGACTACTCTTTAAAGGCAAACAGATAGAGTGAATTGATAAGGAAGGGGTCAACAATTGGTTCTGATATAAAACATTTCACAAAAAGCAGACCAGATCATGCTACAGTTAGTTTTATTGCAAACATCAGTAGCCCAGCACAGCTATTCATAAGTATTGTATATACAAGCGTCTCATGCTTCGGCCAGCCAGCACAGAGCTAAAATGGAAGCATATAACAAATTAGTGTTAATAAGCAAACAATCATTAGAAGTGTTAACAAGCGATGGTGGAGAGGCTCTGTTTTTCATTTTATTACTGATCTCTAGTAAGTGTTATTATCCTCATAGAATAACATTTTATTATGAAATGCACATGCACAGCATTAAAGCCTTTGATAGTCCAATGCTTGCCAGCAGCAGCAAAATTGTAAACAAAGTGAAAGAATCATTTCTGAAATGCCGACAGCCATTAGTATTCACGAAGTTTATAGGATGCAGAGAGGGCCAATATGCTGCAGTGTAAATAACAGGAATTTACTATGACTTGCGGATCTAAGGAATCAATTGAATACTGAGTTTCTTCCTATTTTTCAAAAGAGCTTAAACATACATGCTTAATCTCAACTGATTTGTGCCTGAACTAGGGTCTTGAGTCTGTTAGATATTTTCAGTTCTTTTTAGTTAATAGATTCCTTTGACATTTCCCTCTTATAATACAGCAAACAGCTGCAACTAATAATTTTTCATTATGGTTTTTTATATCTGTTTTTGTTTTACAATAAATTTTACTTAACAAAAATAGAACTGAGCAACTTCTGCTCACTGTAGAAATTAGATTTGTCTGAAGACTGGCAGAATTGGAGATGGTATCGGATACAATTGGGACAACGTTTGTTTTAGACTATAGCTAGGAAAAAGACATGGGTTGAGAAAAAAACACTTTGAAATGAAGGAACTTACAGGACAAAACAAAGGAAGACTTAATCTTTGCCTACTTTCTATTACTTTTCATCACAACCAGATAACCTGATAATTATTGATGCTTTTTATGACTACTTATTTATTTATTACAATTATTTCTTCAGCTTTGACATACAACCAAAACAATAAGTCAATGAGGTTTACATTTCTATATTGCAAATATACAGTCTCCATCCATCAGGAAAAAGAGCAACGGGAGCTCAATCTACAGCATCCTATATCATAACTGAGTAGCACCAAGCCACCCCTAAGCTACCTTCAGCAGCAACACAACACAGCAGATAAAGCGCACACAAGTCACTTTACTGCCATGCGTTAGCAAAACTTAGGAAAGTTTATTGAATTATCAAATAAGCAATTATGATAACATATAAAATACAGATAGGGCTGAGTCAGCCAACCAAGCTACTAATTTTGGTTTTGCCTTTTTTTTTTTTTTCATTCTTCCCCACAGAAGTATCAGAAATACGAAAGCAAGCATGACGCCTTCCCTTCCTACACGTACCTCTCTCTTCAGATGGCTAAAAATCAGTGAAGAAAGGAAAAGAAAGAACATAATACAGCGAAGTCCTACCGGGGAATAGGGTTTTAATGAACACACAAAGCAACTAGGTGACATCTTTATCAGCCCTCATAAACCTTGATTGAATACACAGCGATAAGGCCTGTTTAAACTGTCATCCTCATGATAACATAGGCAGAGACAACGCGGGCCTTAGCAACGACCTGTGTAAGAGAGGCCCTTCCAAAAGTGCAGGCACCATTAGGTAACGTATATCGCGTAAACAGTTCAAAGCTTGCGCAGCTAGTTTGTGTGTGCCACGGTGGGAGGCGGAGGGCTGCCCAAGAGGGTGCATGCACATCTTCTCGCAGCACTGGCTTGGAAGGGTTTTTGCTTCAGAGCTCGTCTGGTTTTGGGGATGGCAAGCTGTCTGGGGAAGATGGGTGCCTGGAGTCAGAGTGACCTTTGGCTCTTAGATCTGCAAACACCAAGAATTTCATATAAGTGGTTTTCTGGGATTTAAGGAAAGCCGGCTCTGGGTTGATTTTTTGTTGGGTTGGTTGTTTTGGGTTTTTTTCCCCTTTTCTTTTTTAAGCCAACATCATCCATGAGGTGCATAACATTCAGCACTAGAAAATAAGCGGGCATTTGGAAGTTGGCAGTGACGTAACTTCTATCAGAGAAACTGGCCTTGGCCATTTGAGATACTTACTTTCAAAAAACCCTTTTTTTAAGCATTTCAAACCCTTTTTAAGCATCTCCAAGAAACATCTCGGCAACTGCCCAGTTAGTAAGCAAGAATTTAATTTATCTATTTTTCGGTATTTATTTCTAGCTTAAAAAAAAAAAAAAAACAAAACAAAAATTTACACTTGAACTTTTATATTCTTTCTCTTCAAAATTGTTCTTCCCCTACTCCAATGCTTGCAGTGACACCCACTGGCTTTGGCAGGTCGTGTTTCAGAGTCATTACTAAAATGCTTCAGTGCACTGACAAGATCACAGAGAAAGAAACTGAAAAACTCGCCACCAAAAAGCTGGCATTTTGTCAGTTCGCCTAATATTATAATACATTACCTGTATTCAATACAGCTTTCTCCCATTAATAGCTTTAATAAGTAAATAATGATCAACGGTTACTTGTAAGTATAATAAAATACACATTTGTATTTATTACTAGTTAATAAATAATTCCCACTGCTTGGGTGATGGAAGATATTAGTTCCTTCTATGCCTGTTTGGTCTTTTGCAAGACTGTGAAGTAGCACTAGTACTAGTGTTTTCCTGATGAAAAACTAAAACCTCAACTGAGCTGGTACACCACTCCATGTCTGGCTGGCAGAGGAGGCATTTTAGCTACGCAGAAACCCCTTTATGTCTTTGTAGGCTTCTTTGCATACACCAGATTTCTTTTAGCACCCCCAAGCAGTACTTTCACATATAGGAAAAGAAAGGAAACATAGAACTAAGTGACTTGAGTAAAGGCTCACAGGAAACCCACAGAAACCAAATCTAACAAATCCCAGTCTAATGGCCTCAATTAAAAGACAAATTGCTTCTTCAACTTTATTAGAGCAATTTCTCTATAATATATATGTAGGTTCTTAATGTTTAAACAAAATTAGCCAAGTTTAAGCTGGAACACAAATAGCTCCTGTTACACAAAGTGTTCACCAAAAGAAAAGGCTAAGTTTTAATTTAACTACAACCTGACGGCTTGGAAAGGATCAAGGGAAACTTCACAAATACTTGGAATAAAAAATTAGAAAAAAAAAAAGAACTACTTTTTGCCTACTCTATGGCATGCGCCAAGAGCAAATGGCTCCTGGCTGTGAGCACGCAAGGTGTGTTTGCTAACTTACTCAGATTAAAACCATTTTAGTCAACTTTACATTAGCTCCTGCATCTACAGCCACCAACGTTCTTTCCAGAGGAGGGTCAGAAGCAGAACAATTATACTCACAGAAAACACATTTGTACAGGACTTCCCACAGAGCTGGGAGGAAAAAAAAAAAAAAAAAAAATGACTTTCCCTGCTATCCAATGCCTTCCCAGCCAAACTTCCTCCTGAAGTGAAAAATCCTTCCCTTTGATAAGAAAGTTGTGTCAGACCACGTTTCTGTCCCTGACAAAAGAACTATTCTTCCTCGGCTTGCTCCAGTTTTGGCAGCGGTGCTCAGCAGAACCACGCTGCTCTTCCCAGATAGTCACCACACTTAACAGAGCCACCAGCTTATCTGTGACCTGAACAATAAAATAAAAATGAACTATGCACAAACAAGCAGTTACTGTGGGTAACGCTATCCAACTCAGCTCCAAGGCAGGCACTTCTCCTCTGGGTTAGGAATTACATCAACAACCAAACATGTCATTGAAGACCTTTCTCTCCTCCCTCCTCTCCCCCTTCGTTTCACCTGTCCAGACTCACTGATATCTACAGTGGTCTCCAATGCTGCATATATGCACTTGGCAGCAAAATAAGCTAGGCTTGTTAGCTTCCCTTCTTCCCTCAGATGTTCTTTCTGTATCAGGAGGAAAGAAATCAAAAGCGTTGGGAGGGACACTTTCACTCAAACGCTGAAAGTTGGTGCTTTTTTAAATACCCATGTTTCTAATGCATTGACAACCAATCTAAGGATACACACTACTGTTTTAGCAACCTTGTTCTAGAGTTTTGGGGCAAGTCTACTGAGCACCGTGCAGTGGTCTATGTTCAGGTTCCCTGCAGTTATATTGACCTCCTCTCAGGCTAGCTACCCTTCAAGAAAGGCCAGATGTATAAACTCGTGAAGAATATTGTCACAGGTGCAACGCACTTCGGCTCGCACTGCTAGCTACTACTGACAGGGTACTGTGCCATAAAGACATCTTAAGCTACACCTGCCCTTCAAGCAAAGGTGTAACACTACAGCTCAAATAGCATTGCCCAAGTTAGCATTTGGCCATGACAGGAAAGAGCTTAACCCAGGATGTGCTAAGCCCTTACCTATCTTCCCCAGAAAAACCTACCAGCCCCAGGCCACTTCTATTAATATTCCTACAAGCATTCAAGCTAGATAGCTTAATGGTTAAACACTTATATCTGACAAAATAATCAGGTCCAATTTTGTAGGAAAGGACAGGCCAAATCCAAGAATTTCAGGCACAGCAGTGATGCCCCCTTTGATCTCCTCTCAAAATTACATGCCACCTGAAAAAAGCAAGGCAGCCCTACTTTCGATAATTGAAGCTGGACAGAAAGAAAAAGACCATCCCAAATCAACATGAGAGAATAAAGTCCTTTCCTTGTCCTGAAAAGCTACAGAGGATGACATTAGGTCTTCTATAACTCCACAAGCACATCTTCACACCGTGTGCAAAAATGTTCTTGGGAGAGGGAGGGTGGTGGTGGGGAACAGGTTTGGGATATATGTTTGATTTCAGCCAATCCAGACAGCAAGTAGCAATTACAGCAGCATTTTTGGCTAAATGAAAATTGGCAAAAGAGATGAAATGAAAACTAGGCACAGTTCCCATCCAGAAGAGGAGGAGCAAAAAAAAGAAGACACTTCCCTTGATAAATCCTCCTGTCTAGATGCTTTTTTTTTTTCTTAGGACTATTTGACCACCTCCTCAAAGGTGAGAAATTCCTGCAAAAGCAAAACTACGAAATCAGCCAGTGACTAATTTTCTTGGAGTGCTCAACAATAGCTTGCCAGATCTTGGTGTCACCATTTGATTCAGCATAGCAGATAAAGCCTAAAATTAAATGTCTGGTATCCCAGTCTTGCTAATGAATATACGCTTTTCATATCTAATTCATTTCCATGCTACTTATCCCGAGCTGACATTGCTTCACAGGTAAGTAGATGCCCGGAGGGCTTGGTCCCCTCAACCCTACTTGGCTTCAACACTATAAGTGGCCTCCAACTACTGCCTGCTGCGGGGCAAGCACCTCACACAGCTACTTACTGAGCAGTTGACCTGCAGTAGCTTTTTACACCGCTGCCCGTCTGCAGGCACACACAGTTCCCAATAAATCCAAGCCAAGATCACTTACCTCTTCACATCTTTTTGGGTGTGTCATGCAAAGAGACAGTTGTATTAGGTAGAACAGCAGATCCATAACTTCTGCCTCAGGGACTGGCTTGTAACTCCCACACCTTCCTTCTCCACATGTGGAGTAGTTCCAGTTCAGGACATATTACTCCAGAGAGGTATGGTGTGGAAGGACCTGTCCACACTAGTGGGGACATACAAGGCAAAGGATATGTTAGGGTTACAGCAGGACTCAATGTATCCATGATACGAGCTCTCAGGAGAGGGAACAGAAGAATTTAAAACTCTTCAAGAGACCACTCTGCTTGCAGTCCATTTTGCCATCTGAATTTGTCACCTCACAAAATTCCTAAGAATTAGGCCTATGACTACAGATTAGTTTCAGGTTTCCCTGTGCCCTTATTCTAACACACTTTTCTATCCCAACAAGAAAGCAAGAAGTGCTTCCAGGCTCCATACCGTCCATGTGAAGTGGTGGGAAAACACAGTTTCAGGGGATAAGACTCCCTCAGCCTCAAGTATGATCAGAATAACCTGACTGAAAATGAAGGATAATAGGTGCTTTAACTGCCCTGTGCTATAGATCAGGCAAATACAGTCAAAAACCTTGGGCTTGATGCTTTGAATTGTAAGGCTAGACACAGCTTAACTAAGCCTTTTGTGTTAGGAAAAGCAGCCTTGCCTACATAGATCTGAAGTAGTCTTTATTTCACAGGTCTCACCGTAAGGAAGAATGATAGCATTGTGTTTCAAAGCCAACAAACTATATAACATGCTCCTTGGGAAATAAATGCTCTATAATTGTTATTTATCTTATATAGCTTTCATACAGAATATCAAGACACCTTATGATCATATAAACAGTAGAGATTATAAAATCTTAGCAGGAAGAGTATTACTTGGAACATGGTTTCAGATTTATTCAAAGAGGCAGAACTTTTTCATACTTTTCTGTGGAGGCAGCAAGAAACCCAACAACATAAACTTTCTCTTTGCAAACAACCCATGCTCTCTCACAAGCAATATTAGCAAACTAAACAGACTTCCTCTGGGCAGCTTAAGTGGGCAAGACGCACACAAGTTGGACAGTAACTACCATCCAGAGTGAGTTTCTCTGGGAAGAACCTTTTCACCAAAAACTTTATCCAAGATATGGTAACAACAGAAATTTCAGGCAGCATATGGGGGGGAAAAAAAAAAACAAAACCCAAACCACCCTAAAACATTTACTTGTTCCTGATTTTCTTCATTTGGTCAAGAACAGTTGTAACTAGACCAAAAGAAGCACCTCTACCCTACCACTACCACCTAGGTGGTAGCCACAAACTTCCTTATACTGCCAATATATAGAAATAAGGACCGTTCATAAATTAATGTGAAATCTTGCTGAGTTCATTCTTAATTGCATATATCAACAGAAGGAATTCCTGGAGTCAGACACAAGGATAGGGCCCCACTCTGCTTATGTAAAGGTATTGTGCCAACTTCCACGTAATGGAGATTAATTTTAATGAGTCAAGAAAAGCACTACAATGAGAAAGGACTCAGCGAGAAAGGTGGGACACACAGTTCTGTCATCAAAAATACAGACACAGCAAGAGTTGGAGGACTTGAGCAGTGAGGGACAGAAGCACTGAAGACATGAAACATGAAAACTGGAATAGGCAAAAAAGACAAGAATTGCAAGCATAAAGGTAAGGAAGGTCCCTTGTTAATTCAGGAGGTGTAAGAAAGAACCTGTGCCAACCTGGATGATATTGACTATACTAAGATTCCTCTTTGTGAAATATGACTTTGGTACGAGGGTTGGAAGATTTTGTCTAGGGAATAGCTGTCTGGCCTGTTCAGCCTCCTGGTAGATAGATAACTGAGTTACTTCAAGCTTCTATCTCCAAGTAACTTGCATAGTTGGGGAAGCCTTGAGAAGCTGGACATTCCTTCCACTGAGCAGACTGATAGGGTTCAAAGCATATTTGACTATAAGCTGTGTTACTATAGGGTGGAAAACACTAATCAGCTCTAGCCATCTAGGGAGACTGGTTATCATTAAGAATATGTGGGACACTCATACAAGAATTCTTTTCCCCTGCCCACTGGACAAGCTCTCTCATGTAGTTTATCTGCTCCTGTTGCATGCTTTTGAAAAAAAGTTAAGACTAAATGAATACTTCCAACTAGAGCTGAAGGTAAACACTCCACTGGAACTTTGCCCTAATCAATAGTCACATGAGAGTCAGAGGATAGAATATGGTGCTTACTGAACTCTGCAAATAAGTTAATTATACTTAGCCTGCTTGAAGAAGGGGACAAGTGAGGTCTGGTCCACCCACGTATTAATGCAACCATCATTATCCTTATCCCTTGTTTGCTTTGTGCTTATATTACAAAAAAGTTGTCACAAACGGAGGGTGCTGCTGACCCCTTGTGGAAGAAATACGAATACATTTTAGAATGCTCAAGCGTCACTGGGGAAATCAGCTCAATATTAAGTTTGTCTACTTACCTCCCTGAGATTTACTTTTAAAGAAAATCCAGTGAAATGGTGTTATAGCCTTGTGAGGGGTCAGTATATTCCCAAAAGTGTATTTTCCTGATTTTAGGCAAATTGGCAGAAATTAAGTTTTGTATTATCTTCTTTACCACAGTCATGTAAGCCCCATCAAATCCTAACTGTAAGTAGTGGATTTTACACTAAATTTCCTACAACTTAAAGTCTTGCATTGTAACAGAATAAAAAATTTACATTACCAGCTAGCATAGCGCTTTATTTCTAATGTAATTTAAACTAATTTCAATCCATCATAGCATTACTCTCTAAAACCTGTGGTTTTTTTGGTTTTTTTTTTTTTTTTTTTTTTTTTTTTTAATATTATCTTCTGGATAGCCTGGATATACTCTCTCATCACTGCAAAGGGAACAAAGTATTTAAATCCCTGAAGTAACTTTCATCCAAAGCCTTTTCATAAGCATCAAGAACAGTGTTGACAGGCTTAATTCTTTGAAGTAAAAGCTTTCTTATGCATTCTACTTTGTTGATTTGAACCTGGCTGCAAAAACCACAAGAACAAGATCTTCAATGACACTGGTTCTAACTGAAACGACCTTTCCATATCGTGGGAAATCAAGCCTGAAAAGGAAGTCTATCACTTTTTATTCAAATACTGCTGCTATTTTTTCTTGCCTAAATAAAATGGTACACCCATGAAGAATCACCCTCTGCAATTAACTAAATGTAAAATCCAAAGGAAATCATGATCCTTGTTGCAAACAGATGGGCGCATTATTTGATACACGTGGAATTACTTAGAACAGCAGTGACAGATTTATAATATAAATACTGTATAATTATTATATAAATAATGTTATACAGTATGAAACAGACTTCTCAAAATCTAAAAACATTGATATTGAACACCAGTAAAGACAGCAACTTCCACTGTGACTAA
>NW_010130064.1:0-787 GCF_000699245.1 Pterocles gutturalis
CTCTGTCTCTGCTTAACCCAGGACAATGGCATTCTGAGAACTCCCTACTCGAGACAAAGTTAAGAGTTTTAGTGTAGTAACAGTTTTCTTGCTATCTGCTGCAAAAGCAAATGTGAAATGATGCAGTGGCTATCTTAGACTTTGCAGACCTGTCTGCCTTGATTGACTAGTCATTAGGATCAATTTTATTTGTTAGTTACCTTAAGTCCCTTAGGTCGCTATGTATAATGCAGTGGCACCATGTATCAGGATGTTCAACGTTATACGACATGCAAGAAGTAATTTTCTTAATGCTGTAATTTTCAGTTGTCAACGCGAAGCCCAGTTTTGGTATTTTTAATTTCTTATATTGGCACAGAAGTTTCTCAGAATAGTGTTCCTAAAGTGAATATTTTCAAATGTGAATACCTAGAGTTAGGCATGGTATAAGTGCTCAGTTTTTCACTAGCAATGGACAAAACAAAGTGGCTAGGGAAATCAATGGGAATTGCTGGAAGTTGTGTATTTTTTTAAATTGGGTTGTTTATTTGGTTACTTATATATGGATTTATGTGCTTGTCATTAAGCACCTAAGTATGAAATGCTTGGCCTCGGATAGTTTGTGATTTCTCTTCTATTTATCTTGATTAGTGGATATTTGTTGCAAATCCCTTACAGGAAAGTGAAGAAAATCTTCATTCTCCACACTGGTGGAAAAAAATAAATATTTAAATTAACAGCTTGATTATTAAAGAGTTCTATTAGTTCTAAAGATGGAAATGGACCTCAGAGATTAAGGGGAGAAAAG
>NW_010130064.1:799-7027 GCF_000699245.1 Pterocles gutturalis
TGCAGGCAGGGTAGGAGGAAGGGATGAGACAAAAATTAAAATTATATCTCATAGCTCATGAAATAAGATTAACATGAGTCTTTGTCATTTAAGTTTTGTAATCAAAAGAATCTGCCTTTTCTGATTGTTAGTTTTATTTATAATACTGAGAAAATCAGCCACTTATCCAATGGCAGGATTCCTGACCAGCATTCACAGATAATATTTTACAAGGCAAATCAGAATTTCTGAAAAGCTGTTTGCAGAACTACAATGCTTCATGTTTCTCAGTCGTCAGTTTTGTGTGCATAAAGTGGTCTCTGATTGACTAAAACACAGACCAGGGGCATCTGCTAAGTTCCCATCACATTGAGGTGTGCTGAGTGCCTTGGAGCTCATTGACTCCCTGAATCAGTGCCTCACACAGTACACACCCCCAGTGATCAAAAAGCAGCAGGTGAGTAATGGTTCATTGAAAAATTTGCACTCTCCTGCACCAGTAGATTTATCAGATAGGATGATTGTCTATTCTGTGCCTTTGGTAAAACGTAAATAACAGGGCATTATCCCAGCATCTTTGCTCTTACTGCAGTAGAGGATAAGTGGCTCTCTTTTGCAATGATATTTGTCCGTTAAGTGTTCCGGAAGGGTGATCTGTCTTGCCAGTGCATGAAGTTGTGGCAATAATGTAGTCCTCAGACATTCATTCTGCAGTCTTATATGCAATTATGCTAATAAGCATAATTTCTAGGACATTAAAAAAATAATGTAAAACTTTGACTGGCTTTGAATATCTCATCAAAAGCTATTCAGCCCCACATTCCATTGGCAACGAGATGCCATCCTGACATCCCTGCATCAGATTAAAACACAAGCCTAACTGCTCAGGGTTTGCATCTGTTGAGAGAATGGCAGCAGGACCTCCTTGAGCACACACACAAGCCAGAAAGGATGGCGATATAGTCTGGGTCTTTGTCTGATCCCTGAAACAATGTTGGCAAATTGATCAGGTCAGCAATATGTGCAGGTGCTAGTAAAGGAGAACATTTTGTACATTTTTTTGTGGTTACCATCTTGAATTTGGAAGCTGACGTTTGCTTTTGCAGCGCTTATGTCTGGGCTGCTGCTGACCCTCCAGACAGACCCTGTGATTTTGGCTTAATTGCTTCTGCCAACAGGCCAGCCAATTTGCACTTCCCAGGTGATGACCTTGCAACAAAAAAAGCAATGCTGGTAGCAAAAGTGGCAAAAGAAAAAGATACAAGGAAAGTTAATTGTTGAGCGAGATGACATTTTGAAGTGCCTTGAGTACTCCACAGAAAGACTTAAAGGACCCTCTGGTCTTTCCAGTGTGTTAACAAATCAGTTTAACAGGCTGAGAGTCAGTCAGATGGTGAATTGAGACAATGGTTATCTCCAAACAAGTAATTTACTGCACTTTTATCTGGGAGGCAGTGATGTTGCTGAGAGGATCTGCGGATGGCTGCCATTTATCTAGACAGATGAATTCATTTACAGCAAGAGAAGAGGCAGAGATACAAAGATTTACATTTTTACCGTGTGGTTTGAAGCTATCATGTAAAGCCCAGGGTCCCTGCTGTCCATGGGGCACTCATCTGCTAAGGTGAGCGAAACGCTAAACGGATCCGGTGAGAAATGGCTGCAAAGGGCAGGTGGGGACCATGTTCCTGTGAATCCATTTCTACACAGGGTGAATGCCAGAGAGCTGTTGTCATGACATGCCATATCATGACAGACACCTTTGACAGTGAGATTAGTGGGCAGCAGACCTTTGAAGGGACTTTCCTGGCTGCTGCATGGATCAGGAGCATGAAGGCAATGGGCTGCGGGTGTGTGTAGGCAGCAAAATGGACTCATCTCAGGTAAAGACGGGGAAAGATTCAATGAGAAGGATGGGGAGAGGCAGGGAACCTAAAGAAAGCGTAGGAAAAGGATGGAGGGAGAAGCATTGAAGGAAAGATGCAAACTAGCAGGCGAAGAACGGTGGGTAGGGAGTGTAAGGAACGGCTCAAGAGAAATTTGTGAGTTGTCTGTTTGGGTTGAGGAGGGAGGTGGGAGTAGGGCTAGGTTAGCATGCAGGCAGCAGCCTTTCCAGCCTTGAAAATGAGAGCCAGCCAAGAGATTCATAATCGTTTAATTGAGGGAATGACAGGTGGGCCAGGAGGGCTGACATTTCCCAATTAGATTGAGCAAAGGAGGGAGTGTTCATATTTAAGAGCAGCATTGAAATGCATTTGAAATTGGAGGCAGATGCACAACAAGAAAAATATTTGCAACGACTTATCTGAATCATTAGCAATGTTCCTTAAGGTCATTTCTGCACCATTCAAAACTCTGAGTCCTTTACTTCTTTCTCTATTCAGTCTTTTCCTTTTAATTTCTTAGCATTTTATGTCCTGATCCTTATTTAGGTAAATTTCCCTTTCGGTCTCAAATTAGTGGAGGTTTTGCCTGAGTAATGGCTAAATGATTTGGTTCTTTGAGCTGTTATTTCAAGTATCGTAAAACCATTATTCATCAGCAGTCAATTTGTGCGTGTGATTGACTTGTGCCCTACATGAATTAAAAATTTCTCTGTAATAATTTTCTCTATAAGAAACTAAGCCAAAGCCCATAGAGCCGGAGAGAAAGGTGCACTTCTTACAGGGCTTTGAGCACTGCCAATGCACAGTGCTTCCTTAGAAATACCTTCTAGTGATGAAGAAATTATCATTAGTTATAAGCAGATTTCTAATGTGTATAAAAGGACTGACATTTCAGTGAACAGAATTGTGCTTAATTGAGTGAAATGGTATTTGGTTTAGTTTTTTTATTAGTTTCCCTGTTGATGCAAAACTGAAAAAGTAATTCAAATTGTGAACACATACATTCCAACTTTTTTTGCAATAAAAGGTATAAATGCTGAAGATATCTGAAGTAACTTTTGGCTGGGTTTAAAAAAAAATCAGAACATCTTTTGAACTGCTTTATCATTGTGATGCGAAAGAAGTTTTGCTTTGCTTTGCTCTGCTTTGCTTTCCTCTTGGATGTCTACATTTCTGCTGCCCCGAGCATCTGAAGTTCTCCTCATGACTGTGTCCTTTGCTGAACTTTTCAACTGTGCCACTGGCATCGAAATACATTTCAGGTTTTCTTCTGACTCTCCACCAGCAAATTTCCTTTTGTGCTCATCTGATATCAAGGGGTTGAATATCTCTCCATGGGTTTTATAGTTCATCCCAGAATCTCTCTAATTTAGACTACCTTCTTTCTTTTAACTTTTTTTTATTAAGACTTTGGCTTTTTTCCTCATTTTTTTCAACTTCTTTCATAGCTATGTTCATTTACCTTAAATATGAGTGAAGTGCCCTGTACCTTATCTGTACATATTTTAGAAATTAGAAAAGCCCTCTGATGTTCCATCTGCTGTGTGATTGGCAAGGACATACTTGCAACTTGTATTTTTGGAAGACTGACTGAGGACTTTTTGTGCCTGACACTTTAGATCCCTGTCCTTCAGGAGAAGTGAATCTGCTTTCTGGCTCAGAAGCTCCTTGCCAGGAGCAGAAACTTTGTTTACTTATTTATTTTCATTGTTTGGTACCATGTGGATGTGACTTATTTTGTGTGAAAAGAAAAAAAAAAAAAAAAGGAATCAATCTTTGCAATGTCGGAGGACCCCAGAAACTTTGATTACTATCCAAAATATTTTGAGAGGTAATGAAAGCAGCCAACATGCCATTTCTTGATGATATTTCTCCTCTTCGCACACACTCCAGAGCTAATCCAGTGCTCTGAGGAGGGATGCTGGTGTGTGAAAAAAGCAGTTCTTCATTGTCACAAGCCTTAGCATACTGCTCTAGTATAGGTGCCTGTGAAATGCATTTCATGCCTCATCTGTTACGTAAATGAGATGTGAAAGCAGTTCACACCTCGTTTACATTTACACTGGTTTATGGAACAGCATAGACACAGTTCCTCTGAAAGTAAGGAAATGAGGTCGCCAACCCCCTTCTCTCCTTGGATTGCATCCATGCAGCCTGATTCTTTCAATACACTAAACTGGAAATTAATCTGTTTTTCTGAAGCAAGTTACTACGAAACGACAGCATTCTCCAGTGTGCGCCAGCCATCAGTATTTTACAAAGATGTAAGCTGTCCACACTGAAAATGAAAATGTAAGCTATGCATTTACATGAGTTATCTGAACCCAGGGTGATTCCTCCTGCACCGAACACAATATAATCAAGGGGAATAAACAGGAAAATTGACTAAACTGATATGGAAATAACACCACAAAAAAAAAAAAAAAAAGGCGAAAAGAAATCCATGCATCCACTCTCCCCTCTCCTTGGCTGAGTTTGCAGCAGAGAACCGCACGAGCGTGTCCAAGGGCCAAGGGCTACTGAAGGTCAGGGGGCTTCTTCCACGGCTTTGGGAATCCTGGGTGCTGGTTTGGATCCATTTCTGGAGAACTGCAGAGATGCTAACTCCAGAGCCTGGCTCCTTGCTGCCTTATATTTTTCAGCAGAATAGAAAAGTGCAAAATCCTACCTATCTGTCTCGATAAAACTTTTTTAAATTATTTTTTTAACCTTTTTATGGTGTAAATAGCTGTGTAAGAGAGGACAGTGAAGGCCCAAGAATATAGGTATACAAATTCAACCACTTCTGGTCTTTCATTAGCTGAGTCCTAGTGTTGAAAATAGAGTGGAAATGTAAAGCCTGTAGTACTGTCTACATTTGTCATCTTGCTAATGTTTCAGAAGATACAGACTGGAAATACTGCCTTTCTTCACAGGGGTACCCTTGTTTTTCTTCCAGTGTTCTGTGTTTGTTATGGGATCAGGATGCCTTGGCTGGGCTTCACCTCACATAACTGAGAGTATGAAATAGCCCTGTGCATCTGAGCAGTCAGCCTTGGCTGCTGCTGTGAATGAAAAGACACACACATTTTGGTAGCATGGCTATTCTCTACATATTTTTGCAGAAGAAGACGAAGCAGGTGTATTTTTTTTTCTGTTGTCCACAAGTCTAAGGTACGTGTGGGAGTATCAAGGTGAGACGAGATGAATCCCTCTCCTTAGTCTGTCTGCTAATGGAAGGAAGACATTATTAGGATAAAGGGGAAAATTCTTATGTTTCTGTGAGAAGAGGCAATGAAGGCTGAGGTCACACCTTCTCAGTGTCCTGTACTAGAAATGCGAACGGTTCTCAGTTCAATCGATAACTGCAAGAAAGGCAGTTCAGGGGTGCCAGCGTATAAATAAAGCCTTGGCTCCTACCATGTGACAGCAGAAATACTGTTGGTCAAGTGGGAAAAGGCAAAATTTGTTGAGGAAGAAATGCTATTTCCAAGCTTTATAAGAGGAATCACAAACATTAAGAATAAACAGACCAGAGAGCATAAAATACTGGTTGCATTCCCCTTTTAGTGTTTGCAAGCATGACGAGAAGAAATGTGCTGGACCTGCTGGAGATATGTGCGGCTATAATATGCTGAAATGCTTGTTGTACAAGGCTCTGGGGTTAAATCATTATACAAGAAAGAAAACTTAATGAGTATGTTTCTTCTAACGGTTGTCTCTTTGGCTCAGTTCTGTGCGGTCCTGTGTGCCCTCAGACACTGCTGGATGTGCTTGGAGTGATTCACAGGATCTCTCTCTTTGTGGTCAGTTTTAATGAGATGGAGAGAATTGTTTGGTTTGTTCTATCGTTCACAGATGTACCTAGCAATAGTGGTGATGCTTCTCTCTTTTTCTGCCCAACGACACTTGTACTTTTTTCCGTAATTATGTGTCTGTTGCTTCTGCAGCTCTCAGTCAGGGCCAGTCTGAAAGGTGTCTGCCCGTGCTATGTAGGCACATGCATACATGAAATAAAACAGATCAGAGCAGATTTGGGGTACATTTCAGTTTTGTGGGTCCTGCTGATGCCAAACATGGCATATGATCACCTATGTGAATGAAGGACAAAGCATCTGGAAATAAGTAGAATCTATGATACAGGCCTGTTGGTTTCTTTTGAGATCGTACATCTTTCTAATATTCATAGGAATTTATGTCTCGCCTGAGTCAGTGATGATTCAAGCCATGCATGCTGACATCTTTGGCTCTCCTTCCATTGTGTCAGTTGATGCTCACACGGCATGTACAGGACAACTAGGGGATCAAGCCCAGCCAGCATGGGTTCATGAAAGGAGGGTCGTGCTTGACCAACATGATCTCCTTCTGTGACCAGGTGACCCAC
>NW_010130065.1:0-34449 GCF_000699245.1 Pterocles gutturalis
GGGTGAGGGGCACAGAGGTGGAGAGAAGGGGAGGGCGTTCCATCTACAGTAACTAGTATTAGTTGCACTACCCCACTACTGCTACCCAGCTGCTAACTTACACGGTGTACGGTTAAGTACAAAGGGAACTACTGGAGTTAGCAAAGGCTCCGACCGAGCACGCTCTAACTCCAGTGTCTGCCCTGGGCTGTCCCAGGCAAGAAGCTTCTCTTCACAAGACTGTGTAGCTGCAAAACAAATGTAAGCATTAAAATAATAAACAAACAAAAACCAGAAAGCAAAATAAAAACCAACAAAGAAGTACAAACACACACAGCCCCAACCCTGGTCAGCACACAGAGACATCCACATCCCAGCAACCTCTACACGCTCTCCTGCCTCTGTCACGCATCAGCTGGGCCGGACAGTGCTCAAAGGGGACCACCCTGGCACCAGTGCAGAGAACCCCTCAGAGCACAGTTGGAATCACACTAATGCTGTTAGAGGTAGTTTGAGGGTGACCTAAAACACTGGTCAGAGTAGTGACAGAGCAGCACGAGGGCAAGTAGAAGATGGGAGTGACAGGGAAAGAAAGTAGGGCACCAAATCACTGCAAATCTCAACTCGGAGGGGAGCAGGGTGGGAGAATGCTGCCCCACCTGGCAGAGAAGTGATGTGGCACTCCTCAGCACACCAAGCAGGGCAAGTTAGTAAGAAAGCAGTAATGGACAGTTCACAGCTAAAAGGACTTCAGAAGAGATCACTTCCCTTCCGTTCCGGCTGGGCAAAACACCTTTCCCACTGCACCTCTTGAACCAGCAGTTTGATGTCTGTAGAGCTACTTCAAAAATAAGTCAGAGAGGCTCTGACTGCTGCATCATATGAGACACTGGTGCTGTGTGCAGGAAACCAGGGAAGGAAGACAGGAGGAAACAGAAGAAGGCATGCCTGTTCCTTCCTTCCCAGACTGACCTGAAGAGAATCAAACACTCCAGACTTTCCCAACTCACATTAAGGGTCCTTCCATTACAGCTTTAAATAGTCAGGCAGCTGGTACAGTATGTCTGTGTAGGGGAAAGGCTGGGAATCCCACCTAGATTTTCTCCAGCCTACTAACTTTTTGATATAAATTTTCAGAGTTTTTCAGCCACGGGTTCCTCTACAGAGGCAGCCAGTTCAGGAGAGATCAGGCAGACAGTACCAGAACTGTCAGACTAACCCCAATACCAGCTAACTGAGCTAGCAAGAGAGACATGCAAGGTAAAGCTCACAACAGAAATGCCCCTCAGAGCCAGCGTTATCCAAGGATTTTCACTCAAAGCACCTGACAATGGATTCAGAAATGTTGAGGGGTCTTCCAGCAGCCACAGCCTCCCTTCCAAAGCATCCTTGAAGCAGTCTGTAAAAACTGTTTTTTGTTCCTTTTGTTCTTCTCAGGCACCATCCATGTCTGGGGTGCTCAGAAGTTTTTGACAAATGAGACTGAATTCAGCCTCGCGCATCCCCTCCATAAGCAGACCTGCACCACTGACCCCATCTACCACAAGGAAAACTAAGAGATGCAGAGACTTGCCCGAGGAAGCTCTGAATGGCAGTGTCTCTGCAGAAAACTCCACATCTCATCTAGATGAAAGCAAGGGAATGAAATTAGCTAAGATGAGGTTCTGTTTTGGTTTGGGGTTTTTTTTTCAAAAAGGGAAGGAAAGGTTTGGAAATTTGCAGTGTGCAAACGAGGGTATTTTGCAGGAAGGGAGATGATTTCTTTTTATTCTGGAGTACTGGCAATGAAAAATCAACGATCTATAAGGAAACTGAGGAAAGGAAAAATCTTGGGGAAGGAGAAATGCGAAAGGTGGAGGGAGGGGTGGGAGAAAGATGCCATGAAGCACCGCACCCCTGGACTTACTGGCTGAGAAACAGAGAGAAAGCTGGGACTGCATGGACTCAGTCTGTGTTTTGCTCTCACTGTGCCTCCGTCCTTCAAGCACTGAGCTGCCGTCCCCGGTGGAGAGAGGGGGAGCTAGCATGGCAGGGAATTAAAACACAAACACAAACAAAACACGCAAGTTCAGTAAATAAAAAAAGAGAAAGAAAATAGGAGAACATTAAAGAAACCACAATGCTGGGAACAAAACATGCAGGAGTGTCCTCCAGGGCAAAGCCAAGTAGACAGCTCTACAACGTGGACCAGCTGTGCAATTTAGAATGACACAGAGGCAGAGGGAGCGCTGCCTTTAGCCCCACCACAGTGGAAACATGTCCCTGAGGCAACTGTCACTGATGGATCAAGGCAATGTCTCCTGCACCACAACAGAACAGATCTGTGTAACCTGTTGTCTGTTGAAAATAAGAGATTGTCAGAGGAATTGCACAAGCACTTCCCTTTTCCCAGAGTCATGGCTATGCAGAACACCAAGAACTCAAACACCCCCAAACCTTTTGGTCTATTTAGTTTTGGCTTGCATTTTTGCTTAGCTTAAAACGTGGAGGGGCAGGAGTTGAAAAGGAACACTGGTGAACACTGCTACACTTAAAACTGAAGCACTAAAATTACCAGAGCTGGCCATAGCACAAACTATTACTGTGCAAGCTCCTTCCCTCCCAACCACCAGTCAGAGGTTCCCTTCTATTAAAATCATAACAAATTTTTCTAACCTCTGACAAAAAAACCCCAAAAAACAAAACAAAAAAAACCACACAACAAACCAAAAACCAACCATCAGTTTTGATCTGCAGCAATGCAGTCCTATATAATTCTTCCCAGATTTAGCCCTGGACAGCTGCCCTCCTTCCCCTCCACCTTCTGTTCCAGTCCTAGCCTTCCTCTCCCCACAGCATTCGTATTTCTGACTTGCAGGACCCGCTGGCTCAAGTCTGGGACCTCTCCTGAACACAAACTGCCAAAGACGACAAGGTTCTGGACAAATATATATTCTGGACAAATATCCACTTGAGAATAGATAAATAAATTTAATTACCACCCTACCAAGACCATCCAGTTCCCTTCCCTCAAAGCTAGGTTCTTAAACATGGATTACTCTTTGGCAAAAAGGTGGGAGCTAGAATACTGTCCTGTAATGAGGTCAGGTCTTATCTGAAATAATCTGTACAGCAGAGCTCCTTCTCTCACTGGCATGCATTTCTGCTCCCTGTGACTCCAGAGAAGAGGAGACAGCAGCTTGTGATAAGCCCTGGGAACAGCATCAGGAACTAGCCCAGCTGACAGAGGTGACATTGCTGCTACACCACAGGGTCAGCATCGATTTTTCCCTGGATACGTAACTCAGATTGACTACAGGGAGAATGAGAAAAATGCAAACTACTAACACATTTGCCTCAGAATGCAAATGGCATTCACCCATCCCAAACCTGCTCATTCAGGAAAATGTCTGCTTGTCTTTCTTTAGGGAGGTCAGGAAAAGGACAGCTGCTCAAACAACATAAGTGGATATGGGACTCGGAGCTCCTTCATTTAAAGAGTTTTACAAGCACAGAATATTTATTATATGGTTGCTGAAATGTGTGAAATCTCTTCTCAGCCTCTCCATCTACTGATATCTCATTTGAGGACATGAAAAAATAATTTCCATTCAGACACGACAGGCTGAGAATGATCTCCATCTTAGAAACAAAAATAGAGCCAAAGAGAAAAAAATAAAGAGGGAAATGTGTGTATATCACTAAAGGGATTCCCAGAAAGGGTGAGAAGGGAGACTGAGCAGTAACAGAGAGGTTTCAACTCCCTTTAACCTACAGGGAAGCACAAAAACACAACCAGACTCCAAACCTCAAGGGACTGGTAGGGATTTTTCAAGCCTAGAAATGTACTGGAGATGAACAGATTATGATATTTGCAAGAAAAGAATTCCAGCTCTGAGACAAAACCAGATTAGCTCAGGGAAAACAGTGTTTATATACCACAGAGGCCAAGTCAGCTGGTTCCCCAATGCATGGTCCCACTGTGATAGGAATGACAGCATCATGGCGAATTTATGACCTGAGTCAGACACAGAAATCTGGGAAGCTAGTTCAAGGCAATGACCCAATCTCGAGGATCCCCTGCCTGCACTTAACTGTATTAGAAATTACAGGCAACACACCTACCTTTCAGATCCTCATCTTCAGTTGTGGTGTTACAGCTCTCTGTGGAACCCTGCATGCAGAACAGAGCGTTACCAGACAGCAGTTGGGAGCATGAGTAAGTAGTTTTGACTTGTTTGTGAAGGAAGATGGGGAAAAGTGCAAAAACATTGGCAGGGATGGCAGGGAGAGGATGATACGAGGAAGAGTTGGATGGAAGCAGGCCAAATAGTAAGCCAAACTTAACAGCATCTCTGCTTAGCTATTGCGTGTTTAAGCTGTTCAAGCCATCCACCCAGAACTTGTACAAGGACAGAGGTTACCGAACTCTCTCAAATGAGATCAAACGGGAGTTGCTTCTGTTTGGAAGAAGCAGAGCCACAAGAAGATAAAAAAGGGCTCCTAGGCTTTCTCAGAGGAACATGTCTCCATTTCCAGAAGAAAAAAAAAAAGTATAAGTGCCTGTATCTTCTCTTACACCGCACGTACGAAGCAGAGTGGTGATTACACACCGCAGCAGGAAAGAGGTTATAATATTTGAACAGTTGTCCCTACTCAGCCTCTTCCAGAGATCCACCGCCATACAACACAACCCTCCCAGTCTACTGCCAGCAGTATTCAGGAGTATGCTACAGACCAGACGTCAGAAAAGTAGAAACCAGAGTAAGACACACGAAGATGAGAACGACAAGAGGGAAGCAGAGGTTTCTCTGGCAACACTCCCATCCCTTACCTTTATGCCATCTGTAGCATTATGGACAACAGTTGTTTGAGGCTCCTAGGAAAGGATGGAAGAATCATTAAACTCCAGTTCCAAAGCATTCTCTCATTTCTTTTCACTCCCCAGCAAGTGGAAAAAAGGTGACTGACATAAAAAAAAATAAATCAAACCACAAACTCCAAACAGCACATGTGTGCTTGCGTGCGCACACACACACACTTCCTGCACACGTTTCCTGAAGAGAGAGGCTGCACTAAAAGCTATAGTCGCAAGGAGACAAAGACCCCAGCTTCCTGTAATTGCCCCTAATTCCCAATTTGCCTCCAGCAAACCAGGCAGGCATAAACACCTGACAGCAACTAAGCAGCCAGCCTGCACACTCTCCAGCTGTTCATGAAGTAACAACCCTTTATCAGCACCCTGACTGGAAAATGCTTCAGAAAAGAGAGAAGGGGAAGAAAGGATAATACTGGCTGGGGCCTTTGTCTCCCAGGTTTTTTTGGAAGTTTGATGGGTATTTTACCCTAAAAAAGGGACATTCATAATTTCCATAATAAAAAGAGGATAAGCCACGCCACCTCAATGCCTCAGAGAGGAGTTGCTAAGGGAACTGGGCTGTGAAAAAAGGCACTTTTTTCTAAAAGTCTCTAAAATGAGATCCAATTTCAATAATAACAACAGTAATTAATAATCTAGAAAGGCTCCCTCAGTATCAAAACTATAATGAACAAAGCAATTGACGGGAAAGCTGAAAATTATGAAGTGTCCCAAGAACCCTCTGCCCTACAACAAGCAAAAAAAAATCAGACCCCACCCTCCCACTCCCCAAAAAATGCCAAATCCAACTCTCCAGAGACACACAACAAGAAGCAGCTACCAGACCTATGGGTGCTAACTAGCTCCTGCACTCATCCCTTCACTACTGGGACAAGACTTCAGGATCCTGCAGCATCTCCCCCCGCTGCTGTCACTCTTGCAGGGTGGCTCAGCGAGGGCACCAGGGACAGTGACAGTACAGTGATATACACTCACCCATCTGCCTCAGCCACCCACTGCACTGCTGCCTGATCTTCCAAGCGTACTGAGGCAGACCACGCTGAGCTGTGCCATTAAACACACTAGGCACAGGGCACGCTATGAAGCCCGCTGCACACAGCCCAAACAGAAAATGCTGGCACAGCAATTCAGTGAGCTGCAGAGAATCAGCCACACAACTGAGCAGGCCAAATGGGCCATCAAAGGATTCCTCTAAAAACCCTTTGCCTGCCCTTTCGTCTGTGGTGTCCTGGAGACCATCTTCCATTTCCTGGGTGTTGGAGAGCGGATGGAGATTGCCACTCTCTTCTTCCAAACTAGCTTCCCCAAAGCCAGCAAGAACAGCTGAATGGGACACACAGAACTATACAGGGATGGCACAAGGGGAAGTCCAAGCAAGCTGCGATCCCCACATCCAACCACAGCTCTGCTCAGCACCCCCACCCCAAAGCATGTGAGGCTGTGATCAGGCCCCACAGCAGCACAGGGATACAGACAGAACAAAGCCAAAACACAAGCTAAAACAGAGCAGCACAAGCAGCACTCGGGATGGGGGGCAAGGAGAGAACGGGAGAGGACAGAATCAAAATTAAACCAAACAGGAAAAAAAATAGCGGTTAGGGAAGATACCATGGACGTCTGCACTGGGGGTGTTTCTTTTGCAGTGCTTACTATACTGGTTTTGTTGTTGCTCTGTGGCTGAGACAGAAAAACATGGTTTTAGTTCCCCTGCCAGGCAGGGGAGGCAGCAAGAAAATGACAGTATTGCTTAAATCCCAACCATTTCCTCAGACCCTCCCCTCCCCACAGGCTTGATCACCAAGGAAAGGGAGGAAGGAGTGCTGCCTGGGTTGCCGGACATTATCCTTCCCTCAGAGCCAACAGATGTTGTAAGGGCTGAACCAAAACCCAAATGTGCATGGACTGCTAGAGCTATAAGGAAGGAAAACAGAAGCGGAAAAGGCAGCAGCCCAAAGGGATAGGTAGAATCCTGCAATGAGCACCAACAAAAGTATTTGGTGAAGAAGAATGAGAGATGGCAGCAGTCCCGAGAGAAAAAGACTACAGAAGTGAGAGATACACAATAGTCATGTTGCTGTCTCAAACAGGGGACAAATGTGAGTCATGTCTGAGGAGTCCCAAAGTGTGCAGGAATGGTCCTAGATATGTGACAATGCTAAGGGTTCCAGGGAATCTACTGATGCAAGAAACACTGTGATCAGCCCTGGAAAAGCCAGAGAAAAGGTGAGGTATGGTGTGTTGTGTCCCTGCTTTGACCCAAACAAAGAGACTTCAGGACCAAAATATGGAAAGGGATAGAGGTGGGATGCAAGGAAAAGGCCATTTAGTTCCCCAAATAGTAAGTCCTCTGGATAGTGCGCAGCAGTTTTTCATCTTCTCCCTCTTCAGTCTCTCTTGGAGCTGTGGTAGAAGAATAAAATCTCAATTTCCTGCATTTATATAGCAAAACAGTGAGGCAGTCACCAGCTTGCTGCAAAGAAACATCCCATTGAGTCATGTATGTCAGTTATGTGAGGAAGGAGCAAAGTCTATGTTTGTATGAAGACAAACCTGTGTCCACTGGTATATACTTCCTAGCCCACAAATCCAGTCACTTGTCGGTGAATTAGGCCCCCAGTTACACTGTCATGTAACCTCTACACCAGGTGTATAGCTCTCTTGCTGCCAGACACCAGCAACAATATCAAAATCAGCACTGGAGCCTCATTCAAACTCCTTGGTTTACAGATCAGGGGTACTGGATGGGAGCCCACAGTAGCGTGACCCCACTGCAGCTGCTCTCCATCCCACTGTTCTTGGGGAGGGTAAGCTCATACTGCAAAGTATTAGGCCCTCATCACCCAGTAACCACCATAAAGAATGCAGAAGTCAAATGGTAAGCTGGAAAACATCTGCCAAAAGTTTAATTATGTCAACCAGAGACAGATCCTATGAGCTTGAGACTTCACACACACCTAGTAATACTTAGTTTTTCTTAAAAAGCAGCATTCCTCAGCTTAGCTATCCCTTTTGGAGAGAGAGAGGGGAAAAACAGAAGAGGAAGACGGGGCAGGTGGAGAGGAGAGGAAGTAGAAGAGAGAGGCAGGAATGAAGTTTTTTAAAGTTCATGGGAAAAAAAAAAGAGCATATAACACACTCATCCGCAAAGCTAAGAAAGGAGAAACACTTCACAAGTTACTGCTTACTGCCTCTTCCTATACATTCCTGCATTATCCTAGGACTTTGGTCTTCCAAGAGCTTTGCTTCCTGCATCTCTAGCCTGATGGTAGAAGAGATGACGGGCCACTGTGGATGTAAGAGGGGAGCAGAGCAACCTGAAAAAATGAATTCCAAGCTATTTTGTCGCATAAACACAACCAAACTTCTGTGAACACCTAGGTTCACCCCTCCACACAGCACTGAGGTTCCTGTACTTCTTCAGAAACTGTGATCCTAATGCAAAGATCTGTCTTCCAAACCTCTTCTAGTGAGAAGAGCACAGCCCATTTTTCTTAGTCCACAGGGAAAAGAACATAAAGTTAGCATGAAAGCAGCTATACAAAAATACTTCAAATTTTTTTGGAACACTTCATAAGTAAGGCCAAATGGGGAAAAAGAGACCATTCAGGAAGCCACTTTTCTGAAAAAAAGTTGACAGCAGCTTGTTAGGTGTGGGAAGGTCGCCATACAAAGTGCAAACCCATGTGCATCCAAAGCACACAGCCTACCCTCCAGCCTGCACTGAACACCCAGCTCATCCATCATACTCTTCCCCATCCAGTGGGCTGAAGAAGACCGAGTATGTTTGCTGGTTCAAAATCACACAGCATTTTACTCCAGGAGAAGGTCCCAAGGAAATAAGAGGTAGACGACTTAGCCTAAGCAGTTTTTACAGCTCTTTCTCAGATGGAGGTATCTGACATACTGAGCTTCCCACACACACTCATGTCCCGGGGCCACCTAACCAACGGCCTTTCCCTGGAGAAGACTGGCCTGCCCTTCCCAGAGCCCCAGGTACTACAGACAACTCTTACCCTTCTTCCCCTCCTGCTGCCAGCCAACATCACAGTCACCGGGCAGGCTACGATCCTTGGTAATTCACAGCGGTACAGCTCAAGTTACAAGAGGCCAATTCACCTAAAAAGGTGCCAGGCCCTTCTTAAGATCTATGTAACGTGATTAGTTTTCGCACAGCAGTTGGCAGCGCTTCCTGAGCTAGACAAGAGACAGACAGACAGGCACAAACACGCAGGGTGCAAGAGAAAGAAAACAGACCAGTGATCATATCGCTAGGGACACACACTTCTAGCCAACTAAAATAAAATAAGTACCAACACATGGGCCATCTCTGGTTATTTAGCCACCTTCACTGCTTCCATGTTTTCCAAGGCTGACACACAGTTTATATATCCCAGCTGCTTTAAAACAACATGCAGAGGGAATTTAAGTATTGCTGGCAGTGGGCAGAAAAGATGGGCAAGAAAGGCACAATGAACTCCTGCCCTGGAGTTTCATAAAGGCAGGGCTGGTGAAAAGTCAATCCCTCACATCAGATTTTCCAAGCAGTATTTTGGGATTACTTTTTTGTGTTTACATAATTTTAAGCTGTCATTGAAGGAGGAAGAGGAGAAATATCTTCCAGATAATACTGTAGAAACAAATTATTTTGCTTTCTCACTACTAAAACATTCCTGAATAGCGAGGAAATATTTTCTATTCTTTTTCTGTGTAAAGGAGATAATGCAATAACTAATTTTTGTACTTTAGTTACTGTTCCTATCTCAGCATCAAAGACAAAGGCATCATCTAATGGTCTACGTACGTCTCCTTACAATATGGTACTGGCCAATTTTCTCTTTGCTCCCTTGAGAGTGGATTTGACTATTTTTCTGACAAACTCCATGGATGTCAAACATCTGGATGGATGAAAAAAGGAAATGAACAGGAGAGGGGAGGCAGTTACTGGGTATCGGTCATGCTGGGATACATAAATGAGATCAGGACAAAAGGAAGTTTTGGATTATAAAGGCTCTGACAAACCTTTACAGTAAGTATGCTAAAAAAAAGAAGTGACTGGCAGCTCTGAGCCACCCGGTGGTGCTGTGCCCACACATTTCATCTGAACAGTGGAGCCCCATCAGTCTCTGCCACATTTGGAGCGACTCCCAATTTGTTCTACACTGCAGGGCTCCCACCAAGGATGACGGCACCAACACCAGGCAAAGCACCTGCTCCTCTTTTTGGCACCTCTGCAACAGAATGACAAAGCCCCATGTCCAGGCAAGGCACGCACCTGCTCTGCTGAGCCCAGGAGAACCACTTGCTTCATTTCACACTCAGAGCAGGCAAGGTCAAACTGCATTGCCAGCAGCTGATTTTCTTCACAAAATGGGAACTGTACAACTGGCTGGGGGCCAGATGATCACAGGGACCTTTTAGTGAGGACATGGACCTTTCAGTGCACAATGATCCCCCCCGCCACCGCCCCCCTGCACAGACATGCTATGTAGGGTGAGGAGCACAAGCTGAGCGTGCATGGCATGAGAATGGCGGACGCACGAATTGCAGGCAGCTTACGGGAGGTGCTCACCATCAAATGCACACTGGAGCTCGACTTCCTTTTCTGGACACACCATTGAGAGAGGGAAAAGATGAGAAGAAAAGCACAGAAACTATTCACACATTAGTGTGCCAGCAAGGGCCCCCCTGCCCATAATGCTCCCCTAGAGGCAGGTATAAGCAGCAGCAGAAATGCACAGACACACAAAGAAAGTGCAGAGAGAAGTCACCATTAAAGAACATGACCACATACCAAGGGAAAGGGCAGAGTTGAAGACCCCCATCTACTCAGACATCAAGGTCAGAACATAGGTGCCCCTCACACTGATATAAGGAGAGAAGAAGAGGGAGGCATATATATGCACAAGATGTGGGATGCAAGGTGCCTCCATAAGCTCTCCCACCTCAGAAAACTGCACAGCTTCCCCAGCCACACTGAAGAGGCAGGTAGAAAAGCCCCATGTGTTCATGTTGAGGAAGCAGAGGTGTGTTTGGACGTAGAATCAGGGGGTAGGGTGGAGGGTGCAACAGGAGGGGCATCCCCAAGGGCTAAAGAAAGAAGAGGAATCTTCTGTGCATAGCATGGGGAGGAGAAACATGGGAATTAAGGCTGATTCAAGAGGCAATGTGCACCCATGCTCAGACATAGAGGAAAGGCAAGGAAGGCAAAGAGGCACTCAACAGCCAGCACACCTTGAACTCTCAGATACTGGGAGAAGAAAAAACAGTGAGCAATGCTCAAACACTACCCAACCATCTTTCTTGGGTAGTGTTTACTACCACTTCATCTACTCTGCTGTTCAAAAAAGGCATCTTCAGTCATCCTCAAAGACACCTTCACACCAAACTGCACTCTCTAGTAAACAAGGCTCAGCATGCATTTCTCTGCTCTTTCACTATACTCTTGGTGTTGCCATGGCCAAGCTGAGCTTGGCAGATCTTCCAGCATTACAATGCTACCCCTTTCCCCTGCTGTCTCCGCATACATTTTCCACCTGCCCTTCTACTTTACTACTATCTAGGCTATTTCTCTGCTGCTTACTCTCATGGGGAGGTACTACAGAAACTCGCTCATAGAGTACTGCAGGACAGCACGTCCCAGCCATAAACTATGACAGCATGGGCTCATCTGCATAGCTCTGGACTCCTGCACACTACCACAGCCCACCTCTGGAGCAGCCCTTCACCTCAGTACAGGCCATGGAGTTGTACCTCCCCATTTCATACACTTACTGAGCCTTCACAGCTTTCACCTTGAATGTTGCTTTCATCCCTGCTATCCTCACATCAGAGCTCAAGCACACATACAGACTGGCATGTCTTTGAAAGCAGAAGTGCCTGTGTTCACATCACACTCAGAGCCACATTCCTATTCACACCATACAGCCCAGAATCATGCAGCCACTGCACAAACGGACTCAAACTAGCAAAGTCTCTGTCTCATCTGATATTTAATTGCAGTACAGACAGACTCTTAATACTGATCTGTTCAGCATTTGACTCACCAATCTTCCACTTCATGGAGGCACAACACAGGGCTTGCCATTACCTGGTTTAAAAACTTGTGATTCCTCTCATCTTCTTTTAGGACAGACAATTTAGCTTCTCCACAGGCTTTTCCTTAAGTAGAGCTAAAATAACATGTACTACTGGTGCATGAATACAATGCTTAGATCACCAACAACCCAGAGGAATCCTTGTACCCAGCCACAATAGGTAATTTTTAACTGGGAGAAATGGAAATTCATACCAGCTGAGAAACTGCTCCAAAACTTCAGTTTTTATTTTTAATGTATCCTATAAGTTGCAGCAGACAAACAGAGGCTATATGGATACTGCAGGGAAACTTATAAGGAAGACAGTCTCATTTGAAGTTCATATAGATTTCCAATGAGTTACAGAAACAAGAAAAGGGGCAGAAAATGTTAAGAGACAAGCAAAAGGTTCAATATGAGAGTCAACCAAGCCATACAGAAAACAACCACCCTCTTATATTAGAGGCACAGGTAACGCTGACACAGGAGGAAACAGAACCCTCTGCGGATCAGAATTCAGAGTACAATCTACATTGAAAATAGCGTTGGTCTATTAACATGGCATGATGTAGAAATCCCAGAACTATAACAGGGGGAGAAAAGCTGTTTTGGCACTATGAAAAGGGTTGGAACTGAGGTCTGTGTTAAGACCAGAGCATGAAAGTACTAGGACAACTCAAGACAGGTTGAATAATGCCAACGTGAGGCACTAGCAACAAGTGCTAATCCATCAAAACTTAAGTCAAAACATACAGAAGGAAATTACTAAAACCAGATTAGTCTTCCAATCCCTTCTGTAGCAGCTGCATCAGAGCCATCTATATCACCTTTCCAAGGAGACTAGCTGAGTGAGGAAAACTTTTTGTTCTTCTTGTAATGTGACTCCAACTTAAAGTAAATAACATAACACAAGTTTAGTTAGAGAGCTCTCTAAGCTACATCTCTAAGTATTTCTAGGTAGTGCAGAGACATCCCCGGGAAAGCAAAAAATTGTTAAAGACAGAGCCTATGGTAAAGTACCTCACTGATCACTTCAAGGATGTCCCTACATCTGAGTGACAAATATTCTTCCAAAGTAGTACAGACATAATTTTCCTCTCAAAAGAGGAGCAGATTCTCAAAAAGAAAACTTAAGGAAGACTGTTGCCTTTGGGTAACAATAAACAGAAGTGAGTAACAGATAACAGAAGACAGCCTGAAGAATAACTGTCCCTTCAGCATAGTAGCAATACGAGAACTGGCAAGTGTGAATCACTGTGAGCACCTATAGAAAATACAACACAAACTAGAAGATGCTATAGGGAGCAGAGGGATTCCAGGCAAGGTCACATTCACAGCTCTGGGCACTTAACATGGATATCTTTTTACAACAGCTTATTGCTTTTCTGTCTTCTACATACAGTTTGATACTGACAGTATGTTAAAATGTCAGGCTTGCTGCAACTCATACTCCTACAGAGAGTATTGTCATTTCAGAACTGAAGGTAGGAAAAAAACTCATTGAACTCAAAGCAAAGCACTGATAGGCAGTCTGAACTAGCAGATTTAATGTCCTATTTCTACTTCTGCTTTAGTCCTTTTGTGTGATGCTGAGCAAATAATTTCATCTTTGTCAATCCATTTTCTTTCTTGCCCTTTGTCTGCTTGCCTATTTAAATTGTATGCCAAGAGGCAGGGATTTTCTGCTAAGGCATTGTTACAGCGCTAAGGACACTGGATCCTTGATCTCAGCTGGAGTTTCTAAGCATTACAACAATGCAGTGAAAAAAGTGAATGCATCAAAGGTGGGTAGAATGTGTTACTGGATGTCAGCACTTAAACAGATCTGAAGTGCTCCCCAAGCATCTTGCATAAAACAGTTCAGTATAAAACTGTGCTGTTCAGGTGAATTTGGGTTCTCCTCACCTAGCTTTACTTACCGTAACAATCTTTAAACAGTACGGCTTTAAGATCATCGTAAGAAGTCCAGATAGAGAAACAGGAGCATTAAGTCCTGTTGGTCACTGCATGGATGTTACTTGACCCTTGCAGATGTCCAGACCTCTGCAGATTTTCTAAGGATTCCCTGTTGGTTACTGTGCCTTCTCCGTCTAAGGCATGCTTTCACTAACTGCTTTGTCAGCAGCCATGCCAGCTTACAGAGCATCCTGTCTTCCCCACATACTCTTTACTGGGCAAAAGGCAGGGAAAGCTGGTACCCACCAGACATAAAATGTACACTTAAAATATTCCTTACAAACAGCATAAAAAAGGGTATTTGGTGCCTCTTTGCAGTTATGCAAGATAAAGGGCAGGTTTTACTATGTTAACCTTGTCATACCAAAAGTCTGGATTTTTTACTCTCTCATCTGAGTTCTCCTTTCAGCTATGCTATTCAGCTTTTACTGGGAAAGAAAACAGTGTACATGCAGCAGAGACACAAGGTAGAAAATAAAATTTTGCAGAGCATTGCAAGTGAATGCTGTTACCATCTCCTGCATCCCATAGCATTCTCCACAAGTTACTATTTACATAGAATGTTACAGTGGGCCTGAAAAACGTTATGATTTTATATCCCCTAATCACAAACATAAGTGCTCAGGAAAAAAAAAGAAAGAAAAGAAAAAGCAACTGACAAAGAGCTTAGAGAAGAACTAGTTTTTACATACTTAAAATTACATACTTAACTAAAAATAGCACTTCGTGCATTAACAAATTCTGATTCTAAAGATGGATCTGACAGGGCCTGCTAGAACTGGAAACACATCCATCCTCTCACATGAGTAGGAAGGGAAATTCCCCCTTTGGGAGAAAAGGGAACACAACTGTTTGAAGTGCTGCCCAGAGACAAAAAAACCCAAACAAACCAAGAACCAAACCCAACCCAACAGTAGGACTGTAGCACTAACTACAAGGAGCCCAGACCTTGACAAGGTCAGAGAAAGGACATTCAGCATGAAGAGTCCTTAATCTTCACCCAAGTGTCTAGCCCAGCCTATTCCTTAACCCCTCCCTCACCTTGCCGTTGATGGCAAGTCCAGATTACAGGCAGAAGGGGAACAAGAAAGCAAGTAGATTTGACATGAAGCTATCTAAAGTAAATTTTAAAATGGCAGCTGCACAATGTTGCTCATAAATGTAGAATCTTAAAAAAATACCTGGGACCTACAGTGGTAGCCACAAGATACGTGGTGTGTTGCATGGCTCTGCAATTCGTCACCCGGTATCTTCTAGCCTCACTTTCCAAAGTTGAAAGCAGAAAAGCATGTTCTTGGGGACAAAACCTGGGCCTTCCTTTGTTGCTACTCCATCAGCTTGGATCCAAATTCTGTCTGAAGTGAGTGCAGCACTACCAAAGGTTTTGTGATCAGGGACAATTTAAGATTCAAGGCAGTTTAAATCATTCATTATTTAAGATAATGGAAAAGTTCTCAAGTGCCAAGCTGATGAAATATGTACCAATTAGCAGAATTAGTACTTGAAATAGAAGCAGCAGTGCAAAATGAAAACCATGCTTCAAATAGATTTTTGGAAAGGAATTTTCTAGAGGAGAGGGTCATAGGCATGGAAATCTATCAAAATAACCCCAGTGTGGACACACCTGTATTGGAATATAAAAAGTTTCCTTCCAGCCCTCCCCTCCTGATTTAAGCTGTCTCCCCCCCCCCCACTTCCAAAATGGTCTGATGCAAGTAAAATGCATGCAGCCCCATTGCTTCAGTGTGTTAGGCTTGCTTCAAACTATTAAAGCCAATTCATATAGAAACAAAAATTGTTTATTTTCTTTACGTATCAGCTCAAAATGATTCACACTAGATGCTCATATCACCACATATGACATCATTCCTCTCTCATTCATGCTAAATTAGCAACAACATGCCACACCTTGCATCAGACATTCACCAACACACATTTTCATTGAGTTCTTGGGAAAGACATACAGACCACGCTGAAACTTGCGTAGTAGTACCTGATAGAAATTCCTAGTGTACTTGTCAAATAATGCAGGACTCTAGCAGAGAATAGCTCTGCATGCCAGCCAAAAAGATGGGAAAGCTACCTTGAACAGAAAGTAAATTAAAGACAAACTGGTGACGTTTTTTTCTCAGTGGGCTTAAAGCCATTAATTTTTACACTGGTGTAATCATCAGTTTGTGGAAGAAATACTCTTTCCATTCTTATCTACTGTGCAAGTACCTGTGGCAACACTCCCATGGAACACAGTCACCCTGGACCAGATAAAGCCAGTGAAGAAACAGAAACATATTTTCTCTCAAATGTTCATAAGGAATCAATTTCTAAGAAGGTTTTAAGAAACAAAAAAACGAACCAAGCAAACCTCAACCACCAAACAAACCAGGAGTTTCCATATCTGGAGGGAACATGAGGAACAGCCTCACCACATGGCATGTGGTCAGCAGCAGACTACAGTTAAAAATACAGCATGTGATGCTTGTTATTATTTATATAGGAAGTGGGAGTAAAAAGGATACCACAAAGCTGAAAATGTTTGGTGTTCGAGTCAAGGTATCTGTGCTCTGCACTACTGCAATGGTAAGAAAATCATAGTTTAGTAATGCAAGACCAGATGCTCTCAACTCAATCGGTCACTGGCACAAGTTGTCAGAACTATCTAGGATGAGAAAATCAGTGGGGTTAAAATTATTAATTTCCTGCATAAGAAGCAACACATGAAAAGCAGGCTGGTCACAGCGGTGAGGCCACTAACCAGACAGTGACCAGCAGAGAGACTGCTGCACATTAGCCAAGTGTGCTGGTACTGCTCCAATAAGCAAATGGAAGTGGTAAAAGGCCACGCTTCCATGGGATGACTAATGGGAAGGAGCACCGTACATGTAGACAGCAGGGGCAAGGAAGGAGATAAGCATGTAGCCACAGAAATCCTACAACAGGAGTGTTAAGGATGTACTACAAACACACAAAGACCTGCTCTCCGTCTTGTCCAAACTTAGCACTGGGGGAAGCAACCTGTACTTTTTAAAGTCTGCATTATTGAGCAGGAGGGTTACAATTTCTTTCTGAGTTTTAAAGCTTATAGAAATGAGGACTTAAAAGCCACACCTGAAGATAGATGCTCTTTGGGGAAAATGGGAAGCTTAAACAAGTCTGAGGGCCCTCAGCCCAGGCTGAAAGCATGCAATGCCCCTCGTGGACACCACTCAGGTTCATCCTGCAGAGCAAGGCTGCCCTGACACAAAGGAGCAAGGAAGTTGTATGCAGACTCTTGATTGCAGGTGTCCAGTGTCACGCAGAAGTAGAGAAGAGGTTCCCAGAGGGCAACCCCATTCACCACAAAGAACGTTACGCCCTCTAGTCTACATTCCACTTTATCACAACTATTCAATTACATATATCAGGAACAACATATGCTGTGAAGAGCTGAAGAACACTTCACATCAGCTAGAAAAGGAAATCCAGCTTTATGCTTTTCACAGAGAAAGAGACTGTGTTCTCTCCTTAAGAGCCTGTTGGAAATCAAGAATCCTGAGAAGTAAGCCAGTTTTTCCTAGGTAGGTGACAAAAAATTATGTAGACGTGTTATCTGCTGCTTTTCCAGTTGCTTCTCCCCTGCCATGCAGGGATTTTGAAGCAAGTATCTGCTCATTCTCAGTTCACAACATTTGGGATCAACCATTCTTATTCCACTGGGATGTTAGTGTAAAGTTTTCCATATGAACAGATGCGACAACTCAAACATTTGCTATATTAGCATGCATGTGTTCAATGCATGTCTGTACGAGAGGCAGGCATGTGCAAAGGCACAAAAGCTCACTCTTCCAGGCACATTTCAAAGATAAGGATCCTAGGGCAAGAACAGGAGTTCCATGGAGCATTTTGGTCAAAAAAACCCAAACGCCCTTAGGGCAGAACACAGCGGAACTGCAAAAATACATGTTTTACTAGAACAGTCCCCCCAATAAACACAACTCCTCTGAAAATACCTGTTTGTCCAGCAGCCTGCTTGTCTTGTGAGTCCTCTGGAAACAGAGCCTCATTAAAACAGACAAGGGCTAAGAAAGCAGGAGAGAACAAGCACGCTGGTGCTCCAGTGTGCATGTCAACTCCCCAGCATGGGGAGAATGAAGACTGCCCACAGTGCAAAACCAGGAGATGGACTATTCCACCTAACAGCTGTAGATAAAGGTTTGGACTTCAAATAGAAATGCAAGCAAATAAACCAAACCCTACTTTCCCATGTGGAGAACTGTTATCCTTTGGAACACTTAGGGGAAGACAGTGCTCTAGCCCATAACTGTCTCTACTCCAGTACCAGATGGTAAAGGGCTACTGCCTGCAACAACATACAGCTTTAAGAATGGCCTCCAGAATGCTGACCTCCAGAACTAAAGGATGACCATGCACACAAAGAGTGAAATTAAAGTGGGGAAAAAAAATAATTTCCCTCAGAAGGAAACAGCAGAGTGCCTGGCCCTCAGGGATGTGGACCAAACTCTGACACAAGACTCAGTTTCCATTCTGCTGAAATATTAACATCTGGAGGCTCCTCCTTCCCCACCCCTCTTCCCAGATCAACCTTCAGCATCTGTCCAAGGGGAGAGACAAAGAGATTTCCATAGGGTCTGCTGGGTATCATCAGTCAGTGACAACTGCTCTGTGCAGTTTCGACACCCAGAAGCATTCTGCATTGAACAGAACACACTAGTCCAATGCATGTGTCACACTTGAGCAAGTCCTTGGTCTTTCTAATCCACAGCATTGACCAGTTAGTTCTCCATACTTCAGAGAAAGGGGAAAAAGAAATCTTGCTGGTACAACAGTGCACTGAGCTAGTGTGATGTATAAAGTGCATGTAAGACACATTGAGATCCCACCCAGGGCTCCATAGCAATAGACCAAACATAATCCCAACCACAAGACAGGGCTGTGGTTTTACCCTGCAAGGGGATGGGCACCAGAGAAAGTGTCTGCCTTCTGTTCAGATGGTGGGAGAGACAGTGAAATGGGAAAGCAAGAACTTACCTTCACTCCGTCTGACTTCTTGTTATGGCAGCTGTGGAGAGAAGCAGAAGTAGGTCAGCTTTTGGTTTCAAGACTATTCTCCCTCTCTTTCCCCCACTCTCTCCCTACTTCCCTCAAAACTGCATGAGACTTCAGAAGGACACCCACCCTGCTAACTCCTCTCTAACAGCAAGAGACCTGGAAAACAGGCCAAGTAACTCACCAAATCCATCCTGATAGCAGAGGGT
The DNA here is from genome assembly GCF_000699245.1 of Pterocles gutturalis. Lineage (NCBI taxonomy): Eukaryota > Metazoa > Chordata > Aves > Pterocliformes > Pteroclidae > Pterocles > Pterocles gutturalis. The sequence goes on from NW_010130065.1 coordinate 19,119, forward strand.
CACCCATCCTATCTATTGTTCCACTATTTAGACAAAAATGCTCCCACTTTCAGCATCTCAGGAAGACCAAGTCTAAAATGAGACTTCACAGCTCCTCTGTTTTGATCCTCTGCTCACACACTGCGACCCCATTGAGAAGTGCTAGCAGTCACAGGGCAAAAAAGCTAAAGAAATCTGCCAGATCTTTGCAACAGGATAAAGGCTTTACCCTCAAGTGCAGCCATGCACGTAACAGACAGCTTTATAAAGAGGGCTTCCTAATCACTGCTATTCACAGTTACTCCGGGAAAACATCAGGATAGCTGAAAGGAAGATACTGGAAAAGTATAAAAGGCAATGTCTGATAACTGTTTAAAAAAAAAAAAAAAGGAAAAAGAAAAGAAACAGGAACTAGGCTGAATTTCCCCATGGAAAGATAAAGATGCTCTGCTATGCTCAACTTGAACAACTGACACTAACAATGAAAGCAAGAGCATGATAAGCACAGACAGGGAGCCCACAACAAGTGTCTGTCAGAAGGCACACTTGGGACTGACAAAAGTGCTGCCCTCTAGAAAGCAGTATGTTGACAACGACTCTCAACAGTAAGACCCCATCTACAGCCTCAACAGATACAAAACATAGCTTGCCTACTGTTCAAGATTTATGTCAAAAGTATTTTCCAGCCTGCCTTCCCTACCACATAATCCTATAGGTACGGATCAACTAGACAATATTAGCTGAGCTGGTGCAAATGACTGCAGCGTCTCCTCACAGTAAAGAGGTGGCACCCCATACAAGGTTATAACAACCACTGAATTGGTCTTCCTAATTCTACTCCCTAATGCAAGTATAAAGCTAGGTCAGGATTTTGTCTTCATTAGAAACCATCCAAGAACACTGGAAGAACCTGATGCAGCGGTTTTCTGAATGTGATGTGTCACAACACAATGCTCCACTGTGCATACATGAAGGTGGCCACACAAATTTTTCCAAGCAGCTCATCTGCCCTGCAACAGTTTCTTTGCTGACTGTACAATACTAAAGCATTGCAAGAGTGAATCTAACAGATAAGTTCTTGCCACTTTCAAGGCACGATGAAGGAGACCAGCTTGATTCCATGTGCAAGAAGGAGAACAAGATGACCGTGGGGTCAACTTTTACTTTGGTTAAAGGAAAGAACCCAAATTCCAATCTGAGTATAAACGTACATATGGTATACGCACACCAAATAGCAAAAAATCAGTTTCACAAGCACTTCCAGAAGGCAGGTATAAGGGTGAAATATTTCAGTACCACTTCATTATTTGTATTATTGCCTTCTTCTTGCTTTTTTAGTCAGCTCAAAAACATCTCTGTATAGGTTACACCAAAAATGCACAAGCATATTCAGCCCTTCTTTACTTAGTCAGAAAGCACTCTGCTCCCTGGATCTGTCTCCAGTCTCTCTCAACTCCACCTAACTAGTTTAAAACCCCAAACTTCACACTGGAGAGTTAATAAGGATCTGTAGAGACACGTAATGAATTCCAGTTAGTGTCACAAGCTGCCATAATAGCTCCCTCACAAAACTGACTTGAGCAAGCAATGACAACTCCCAAGAAAAAAGCTCAGCATCAGTTAAAGACAGAGGTTTCAGGCATAAGGCTTAATTACCTGCAATGTCTGCCTTAGGATCTATTTTGAACATGAGATAGCACACAGGACTTGTGCTGAACCACTCGAGATAAGTGAATTTCATTGTTGAACAACTCCTCCCCAAATTACAGTTGCAATCCAGTTAGGAAAACCCTACTAAGAATTTCATGTAGTCCACTTGTAAGTCTTACATAAAAATCAACTTATGGAGAAAAGCCACTTCTCAGCACTTTGTGAAGATGGCTGTTTCTAAGATGAAGATCAATTTTGCCTATCCTTTCACTCTGCTTATAGCAGGCTTACTTACAGAGTTCTATCTACTGCAATGAGTCCAGGCACCCTTAAACACCTCAGCTGTTAGGAATCTCTGAAAACCTTGACAACTTTCTCCTAGTAATAAATTTACATTTACTTCTCAGAAAGTGATTCAGGAGTTTCTTGCATATGATCTAATCAACAGATCTACCTGACTGTACTTTGTAAGTGGACACAGGCCAGATCAGTGTTTGCTTGGATCATCTGACCATCAAAAGCCACAAGTGAGCACCCAGATCATCCTGTGTATACCCTGGTGTGACTCCAAAGATGCCACAGCGAAGTTTAGATTGCAATGTTCTCTCTCGCAGCTGAGTGAATACCCACCAGAGTGTGGACAGAAGCCACCAATCCCTTATTATAACCAGGTCTAAATTTCCTGGACTTATACTGAAAAGAGTACAACTGTATCCGCTTTTAACAAATAGCCTACAGATTACCTGAGATACAATCTTTTAAAAAGAAGCACAAACAGTCAATAATCAAACACCATAACTGGGGAAAGGAGCCAGATCACGCTCCTTTATCTTTAGGAACTGACCTAGGGCAAAAGGCACCTAGCAAGCAACAGATTACTCACAAAAGAAGATTTTTTTTTTCTTCGTAAAAAGTAAGTTTTTTTTTTTTCATGGGGAAAAAAAGAGTACTGCTACAGACTCTTTAAGCATGCAATTTGTCACAAGCTAAAACCACACTGTCAAATGAAGCAACTCCACATTATGAAATGTGTGACAGAAGAGTCAGTAATGACAACAGGATTCAAGAAGTCTTCTCATCTTTCCTGCAAATAGTACTATCGTGCCTAATTAATTGATACCAGGGTCACATGAGCCTTTGTTTTCCTCTTGGTTCAAAACATCTGTGAAGAAGCTTTTAGAAGATCTCATCCCCAGACAGCAAAAAGCTTCTCTCTTCATACATCTAGTTCCCTGTCTGCTGGGAATGGGGCTTTTAGAGGCCCACAAAACAGTGTCACCCAATTAAAGAAAATAAAAACCCTTAAGGTGTTTAGGGACAAGTACTATTTCAGAATTTTTCAAGCATAGTTAGATGACCTGTCACTGAAGGAAAAGTCTGAGCTCTACCCAAAGCTCCCACATGGACTTTGTAACTTTTTACTTTCAGTTGGCATGCACTTAGTCTTCAATTCCAGCAGATTTATGTTTTTCAACTGCAGCAATTAAAAAAACTAAGTAAATTAAAAAATAACTTTTTAAAAGTCAAGCTCATATTACATGCAGTCCTCCAAAGAAAACAAGAGTAGCTGATCTCCCCACTTTCAAAACACATCAAAATATTAGGAATAGCTCATATATACACTATACTATAATAGGCTATAAATGCTTTGCATCTGAATTCACAAAATTTATTTCTGGACAGTTTATTTTTTTCTCGTTATCTGTGATCACAGCTTATATTCAAAGCAGAACTCAGTGATACCGAGAACTCTGCACCCAACTATGGGCCACCTAGGATTTCCTTTTCTTCAGCTGTTAACCGAAGTGGATCCAGCAGCTTCAGCCCTTGAGACAGAGAAGAATGAGCAGAGCAAGCCCTTTCCTCCTAGATACTAGCTCAGGGAATAAGTGGATGTATAGGTCACACACCATTAAGGAGAACCCTTCTCTCAGGAATTTCATATACTCAAAATCTGGGCCACAGGACATTTTCTTACCCGAGCACTTATGAAGCTTCATTAGAAGTGACAACATTTGCAGACTAAAATGAATCTCAAACTGCTGTTCAAAAAAAAAAAAAAACACAACAAAACAACCCTATTTCAGAATTATCAATTAAGTGAAATAAAAACTACCTGTGTGAATAGGTAAAAAACCATTCACACCAGCAGAAAGCCCAATAAAATGTTAAGCTTTGTACAGTCCTGCAGAAGCCCTGTCCTTGTGCCACAGCTCCTCAGGCAGTTATTTCAGAATCATTCTCAGAAAATAATGTATAATTTTTAAGTCCCATACTAGCACAATCCCAGGACAGGTGAATGGACAAAATTATTCTGTCCCTTTAAGGCCAAATTACCAGAAATGCACTAAAGAGAAACTGCCGTAGCCACAAGTATTTCTGACATGTTGGCACAGGTTCACCAGAAAGCAAGAACCAAGGAAAAAATGTTCAGAAGTTGCTGAGGGCTGTCCCTTAATTGTAGTTTGATTTCACATCCTTTAATTTTTTTAAAACCACCATATGGGAGTTTAAATATGCCGCCTTGATTTCACAAAAGAATGTATGCATGAATGTGCACTTTGAATGCTGGGATGATCATTTCACAGAGGTTTTCATTACAATTAGAAGTTTATTGTAACATCACCCAGATTGGTATCCAGCATTATTAAATAGCCAGATGAAATTAATACACTTCCATTTCATTCATCATCACTTATAATCCATACAGCAGACTTTCACTCAAAAGTAACTGTAGTCAGGTGCAATAAAAATCTGGCTCATGCATTCAATGATTGCCCTTTTGAGAAGAGAAAAAAAAAATGTCAGAGGACAAAGAAAGCAAAAAATTCCATAAACCAAAAGCACTTGCAAATAGAGGTTTGCCACCCAAATGGAAATGAACACAGATAAGACTGCATCACCTAGATGTGCTGAGCCAAGACAATAATCTTCCAAAAAGCACTGATTTGCATGTTGAGATTTGCATTTTCAGTAAGTGCACTACGTAATGCAGTTGGGTGGGAGCCAGACTACAAGTTATTAAGCTTAAAAGGATGAAAACCATTTCTGAGACTCCAAGAAGGAAAACTTTAATAGCTAGATGCTTCAGACCCATTTTTGATGAGTCAGAGTAATACAATATCCAAATAGGTCCTGTCCCTATTCTCACCAATATTGTTACTTGCCCTGTGTCCCTGCCTTAAGTCTAAAGAAACCCCTGCTACCTAATAAGAGTTCTTGACTGCTGGCTTCAGACAGGAAAGATAACAAATGCTGGCTAAAATTTCCCCAAAATAATCCAATAACAAAATATCATGAAAGGATTGTGGCAGCTGACTTTATTTCTATTTTGTACCAGATTACAGCACCATGTGCTCCTCCCCAGACGTATCACTTCCTATTTCATGCTGGTCACCAGCCAAGACAAAGCAACCACCATTACACTGTGATGAACCATAAACATGTCTTCTCCCTTCCTACTCAACCCCAAAATGGTTAAAATATCCAGACTCACTCACAGAACAAAACCAAGGAAGGGGTGGGAACAGTGAGAACTTACCTGAAAAATTCCGAGACACAAGCATCGTCGTGAGGATTGCACCCTGTGGGAAGGAGAAAGTAGGGATAACAGATAGCGTAATTCAATTCAGAAAGGGGCTGGACTGACCCATGGAGAACACAGTGCACCACATGCCAAAGCAGAGGTATCCCAGTGCTACTCTGGAAAGTCCTAGTGTATCCAGGATTTCCACATGTGGGTGTTGGACCTGACACAGAACCGCTCAGAGTCCTGCCTTTCTAGAGCAGCAGCTAGAGGCCAGGCAGGATAGCCTAGGAAATCTAAAATGGCACCAAGAGTTATGTTTAGACACATAGCTGCTTCCTAACTTTCCTAACAGGCAGCTGCTCCATACACAGGCCGGAGGCTCTGCCCTAGCTACAGACAACTGATAGACTACCACTGGGAGGCAGAGAGTGATCAGAACTAAAACCACAGAATTTAAGAACTAGTTGCTCTATTTCAACTCTCTTGTGGGAAGTAGAAGGAGTGATTAATGTAGCAGAAGGGGCATGGAAAACTTACAGCTTCAGAGGAAGAAACTACCCAGCTCCTCAATACACTCGTTAAGTACCCTGTACTGAAGGACCACATAAGGTACTTCACTAATGTTAGTGAGCTAATCATTAAAAAAATCTTGTTGCTGGGAAGTCATTAACCTCAAATTCAGAGGCTTAAAAACAAACTTACAGCAAACGAACGTATACTTACCTTTAGCTTCCTTCTAGCATTGAACTTTCTCAAGCATTCAACAGTCTCCTGCCTGTGCATCATTGAAGCAACAGTAGATCGTTGCTGAAAAACAGACATAGCAAAAGATTAAGAACATACCCTATCAGAATCAGCCAGGGTTGTTCTCTCCATTTGCACACAACCATGACATGCAAGCTGACATGGCCAAGCCTCTCACCACTGCATGGCTGCAAAACACTGCAACCAGTTCACAAATTAACAACTTTGCAATACAGCAAGACATGTTAAATCAAGGTTGGCTATTACAGGACAGCTCCCAAGATGACTGAGGTACAGGTGAGAATCAATGCTCCCTGTCTCACTGCCTTGATCCATTTGTGTGCCTGAAAGAAGACAAAGTCAAATGAACAAGCATACCCATGGGGGACTGAGTTAGAGGCACTACAGAAATGATCTGTGTTGCATTAGTTACAGCTCTAAGGGAAAACTCCAAGCAGTAAGTGAATACTAGTGAGCAGTAGCCTTCCTGGACATCACAACTCCCAGAATTGACTAGCAGGGGCCTCGACATCTTTGCATCAGTTTTGCAGAAATAGGTTTTCATTGTGCAAGAGGAGAGATCACATAGCTCTATTGTACAAATGCAAAAACTAGAGTATAACCTCTAGCTGGTGATGCACACCTGTCACCCACAGTAGACTAGGATCCCATCAGCTGCAAAAAGAGAACTTCCCAGAAGTGTTGCCAGTCATTGAGAGCACATGAGGAAACCAGAGACTGATGCTGCCAGGAATTCAGAGCACATGAGGAAACCAGAGACTAATGCCAAAGTAGCTGTTGCTCTTGCACAAAGCCACAAGCCTGAATTCCCTTTACAAGGACAGTGGGTGAATGACTAACTTGGCAGATCAGTGGGTACAAACCCTCTTTTGCCTTTCTCCTGCTTGGAAAAAAATCTGCAACACCCAAAAAACCTGTAAACCATACTCACATTCAGCTAGTTTTGTGGGAAGTCTCTGCTTTGATCCCGTCAGCAAAGCTAGCCACCTGCTGCAGTACACACAGCATTGTGGAGGGAGAATGTAGCTAAACCGTCCCCTAACAACTTTGATGGTCACTGTTCATTCAGCCTCCTTAGGAGTGTCAGGGATGTCCAGCTGTTCAATGTGGTCTTAAAAGAGTCAGGACATGTACTTCAGAAGTTCAGTGATGCTAAGAAACTCAGTGTCTCGGATAAACTGTTAAGATTTCCTACCACATTTACTTCAGAGGGGCAATACACGTCCAGAAAGAGCATGTATGTTGCATACACAGAGACTGCAGAGCAAATGGAAACAACAGACTCAGCAGAAGGCAGTTTGGGTGGGACGCTGAAATGGCTGTGAAGTGAAACTGAACTCCCCATAACTCAGAGAAGGAAAGCCTCTCTTGAAGCTTTCTATATTATGTTGCCACAGGGAGCAAGCTATCATAATACGTACAGCTTTGGTTACAGGCATTGGGACAAAAGTTAAATATACAGGAACTGCTATTGATTAAACATGCGAGAAAAAAAAAAAAAAAAAGCAGAGATGCAAGGTCTGAGCTAGTGTGAAGTTCTGACTTCCAAGGAACTTGCATCACTCTACAGTAGACGTTCCACTCCTGTTACACTGATGTTCACACAAATAAGTTGAAATTGCTAATTTGTTGTTTTGTGGTAGAAGGAAAAAAACACCACAGTTTCTGAAGAAAAAAAAAAAGAGTGAAGGAATACATTAGACACATCCTAGAAAGCAGAAGTATACTACGGATTAGAAGAGCATTTGGTTAGACTTAGGTGGAACTATTTCATCCTGCAGAGATAAAAGTGCACCATTGCTGCCCTCCTCAATGCCCACTCCCAGCTGCATTCTGGGCTTTCCTTGCCGATTTTGCAAAAGATGAAAAATATTCACGCGTGGGGTCTGGCAAGGCAAAAAGTACATACACAGAATAGCAGAAGATTTTTTTGCTGATTTCAGGTTTACAGTGAGTTAAGCTGCAGCAGAGAATAAATGTTCCAACATTGCAAAGATGCAACGAAAAAAACAGAAGTAGAGATGAAGAACCAAATAACCCTAAAATATTTTGTCTGATGCCAAACTCCATCTGACGCTTTAGGATGATACGGATTGCAAGAAGAGATGCGGGGGAAACCACAAACTATGGAAACGTACAAAACTTCTGAAAGAATAAGGGATTGTTTTGTTCCTGCAGTGGCAATAAAAGCACCACAGGATGACAAAGTCGGCTTGTTGAAGATCAGCCTCCAAAAAAAAATTGCATTTTGAAATATTTAAAATACTCTGGGCTCCTCTGCAGCTAAGTCTTCTTGACATGTCAGTTCAGAGTAAACCACAAACTGATCTGTAATAGAGGAAAACACTTACGCAGACCCATGGATGTTTGAGAGCCTGGTCAGCTGTGATGCGTTTTGCTGGGTTTATCGTCAGCATCTGGTTGATCAAATTCTTTGCTTCGGGAGTCACAGTGTCCCACTCAGGTGATGGGAACTGAAAGAGGAAGAAGGAATAGATGATGAACTGAAAGTATTTTCTACTAGCAGAGGAGATTCTGCCTCTTATACAGCTGAATTACAGATTTTGCCTTTTTGATACCAGCGCTAACGTATTTTTTTAAAAAATCAATTCTTGTGAAAACCCACACTGAACAAAAATCATACAGAATCCAACAAATGAATGGTACCACACAGCAGGACACGCTTCTACCATTCACCAGACACAGGCAGGAAAATTAACAGTTTAAAAGCCTTTTAAGAATCACTCAGACCTTTGAATTCCTTTCACTCTCAACAGTCAAAAAAGTAGGTCATAGGCCTTTTTAACTGAGTTCTGACATGAAAAACACAAGCACTATCTTTTTTACCCCACCTTGCTCTTTCTCTAGCATGCTAAAAAGCTATAACAGCATCTACAAAATCACAAACACTTAAGGACAGCAAAACCTTGTGAAATCAAAAACCACTCACAGAGAACATCCCATCAGGAATCTTTCCCCGCCATAAAGCACAATATCCTGGCACAATACCAGGCACTTAGGCAGCAACCCACCAGCAAGTTGTTAGCAAGCATCTACCATACCAGAAATCATCACTTGGGGAGCAAGAGAGTTGTAACAGTGGATAGGAATAAAGAAGCATGGAAACAAAGAAAAGAATCTCAAGTATTTGAGTTGCTGATCATCCATGAGGGATAACCACTCTCTCCTATAATTCCACTAATGATAAAGATTAGATATTTATGCCATCCTCCAGATGCTTGCATGTGGCATAGATGACAACATGCTGACATTAAACACAGTACGTCTCACTCCTGTTAATCTACTGTACAAATACAGGTGAACTCAAGAACACAAAGATAAATGCGCTGTTGGGATAAAAGTCCCCTGTCTTTAAGGTGGGGGAAGATTGATCTAACCTAAGAACATTTCCTTACATTACTAAAACATTTAGAAAAAGTTTATCCCACCTCTTTTCTCCTGCATTTTGTGCTTTGCTCAGTTGGGTCATAAACCCACCATACTTGATTTGCACATAATCTTATTTCAGCATTCTCAGGCACCAGCAAGGCATTGTACAATTTGTTCTACAAACATTGCAAGAGACTACTCAAAACTTATGATACTGAGCTTTCAGCCACGACACCTTCCCCCCACCCCAACTTTGAAGTATTCATGGTAATGCCTTGCAAAATCCCTACCCAACAGCACAAAGTCCAGTTCACAGCTGCCACTTCCGCTATGGTCAAGAAACAAGAGCAGCCCTGCAAGTGCATACTTGGTGCTGGCGTAAGGACACCAGGGGCAGGTATGCCAGTAAAACTTGAAATGTTTCTACTAGGGAAAACAGGCGAGGAAATCTATGAGAGCTTGCTTATTACAGGTGAGAATTCAAAACCAACAGGTAAATAGGAGGCATCAGGCACTTTACTCCTCATGACTTACAGAAAGAGTTAGACATTTAACTCCTGAAGTGCTTTGAAAATCCCCACTGATATAATTAGTGCAAAAACATGTCAAGTGAGAACAAGCAACACAGAAACAAGAGTCAGGAAGGCAAGAGAACACAAGTCCATTTAATGCTATCAAGTACAAAGACATCACTCTCCTTTCACCCAGGAAGCCACTGAACCAGGACATGGGGTTAGGCAGACCTGTGTTCTCACCAGTACAGCTGCTCTCATGGTCTCATGAACCCTTGCCTTTTTTTTTTCTCTGCCCCCCACCCCCTTTTTTGTTTAAACACAAACCACAAGACAGCCTACAAAATGAACTCCCCAACTTCCTCTTGATATTCACGCCCCCAGGCTTTGAGCTAGAGTTTCCAGGAGTTACTCCTTCCCTCAGAAGCCTCTCGTTATATGGAAGAATTTATGTCAAACATTCAAGCTGTGGTACCCAAACTACATTTTACACCACCTTTGCTCCCCAGTACTAACCTCCCTGCTATTCCTCTCCTTCAGGCACTTTTTACACCTTGGTTTTGCCATGCTCTGGGAACTGTTCCTTGAACTGCCTGGCTTTCTACCAGAGCCTCCAATCCACCACACTGATTCCCACCACAGCACCACCCCTTCAAAGTCCCCTGCCATTCAGTCTTCTCACTGGGCTCCACACTTTCCACGACTGGAAGAAATTCCACTGTGGCACTGAGGAGACCAGAGGCCATAATTTAAACTATTATTGCACGGAATACTTTCCCATACTTTTAATTAGGCCTTGATAAAGACAGACTCCTTCATTTTACCTTCCCTGTGCTCCCCTGAAAGAGTTAGCATTGGCTACATCTGCAGCACTTTGTGGTAAACATACTAGAAGATGCCATTTCCCACCATCTGCATTTCTCTAATGACCAGCAACAACTTGGCGCCCACTGCAATGCTTTCCACATATTCTTTCAGTAGCCCCAAACAGGACTGTATCCCAGGCAGTGAAGACAACAAAGTGCGTGAACACACCAAACATCACTTTGCACAGTAGCTTGGGGCCTGATGCTGGACACCAAGTAAGATAGTGCCACATCTTGGATTGCTTCTACACCCATGCAGGTACTCAGCAAAAAAGTGCCCTTACGTCATAGGCTCCGGCTTTGATCTGCTGATAGAGTTTGTGCTGATCTTCATCCCAAAAGGGAGGGTACCCCACTAGTAATATGTACAGAATCACTCCTGGGAGGGAGAGACACAGATACACTATGGTTAGGCTAATATGCCAATTATTCCTTCAGCCCCTCTTCCTTCCCTCTTGACAGTCCCCAAGGCAATGATGGATCTATATCTTCATTTGCCACCATATTTAGCCTTCTGAGGTAGAAAAAGAGAGTACAAACCTCTCCTCTGGTGAACCTCATGTACTTCAGGTCCAGCTCTTAGTGCCAGCTGCCAGGAGCTAGAACAAGGTACATGATGTCCTTCTACCCTCCCCTGGCTATTATGGCTGGTGAGCCACAACTCCCAGCTGCTCTCAGAACAAAATGAAGCTACATCCCCTGGAGATGCTGGGCAGCAGGGGACTTTTTAGGATGGACTAGGTTTTTAGAGGCTTACTGTGCATGGTCTTGGGACAAAAATGCCGCTGACAATGCTAAGACTCCTGGTCTGCAGAAGACCCTTTAGTCCGTGTCAGGCAACACTGACATCACATATCTTTAAACTTGTCGGTCCCAGATACATTTACACTGCATTTTTTCCACTTAAAAAAATCAGCTGTCTCAGTATTTCATCTCCTACATAATGTAATAGGAAATGGCTACAGTTATCTAAACAACTGACTCTGCAAAGCATAGACAGGTCCTATCTCTTGAGTCTCAAACATGCGATAGATGGCCTGAGAAAAGGATTAGCAGCCAGAATCAAATGAGTTCAGGCTCCAATATTAACTCCATCTACACAAGGTGCTTATCCTCAAGTGTTCCTTCATCTCTCCACCCAATAAGAAGGAGCACTGCACTCCCTCCCAGCAACAGGTTATAAGAAATTGCTCTTCTACATGAAACAGTGCTGTTTAAGTGCAAAACCACTTCAACAGAATCTTACCACATGCCCATATATCCACTGGTTTTCCATAAGGATCTTTTCTTAAGACTTCAGGGGAGAGGTAGCCTGGAGTGCCAGCAAACCCTGCCAGGAAATGGATGACATGAAGTACAGACAGTATCCAAGCAGAAGATATCTTGCCACATCACAGAATCCACTACTGTTAACCTACAAATTCCAAAACCCATTTCTCACCCTCCATCTCGTATTTGCTAAAGCCACCACTTGGTAAACCAGCAGAAAGAGGGAAAAAAAGATAAAGAAAATAGGATGGGATCAAGTGTCTATGTATTGCAGAAAAAAAAGAGAAAAGAAAGAGGGGCCACGTCAACCAGTTGGGCACAAACTTGCATGCCAGGCCTTGTATCGTTACATATAACGACTTGGAGTTTGAAAACACAAGACACAGATGGGACACATCCAATTGCCAAATGGTGGAGGCAAAGCAGGAGAAGCAGCCATCTCTCCAGAATGTCTGCAGCACTGTAGTCTCAGAGCTGATGTTTCGCCTGAGAAGGTCTCATTTCTAATTATGTTTTAGCTAAAAAAAGGTAAGGCCAAATCCAAATGTGCCTGAGGAAGGCCAAATCGAATGCATTTCTGTAAAATGACCAAACAAAATTCCAGATGTCTACAATCCTAAGCAGTAGGAAAGTTCAGATCAGGGTCTAAACTTAGCAGCTGCCTTCATCTCTGACACTAGCATCTACCGTAACCTGAGAAGAAAAGTAAGAGAAATACTTAGCCATTTTTTTCTGTCTTTATTTATCATATCCTTTCCTCTATTGTACCTACACTCGTGCCCAATGATCTAGAGGCTCAGAAGCCTGGAGAGGAAGCAGCAATGCCAAATACACACAAGAGTGCTGGAAGAGCTGAGAGAAAGTACTCAGGGAGGGTACAAGTCAACCAGCCACCAGAAAAGGGGGGGAGCAAAAGTGGGAAAGCTCAAACACTCTTACCAAACCAGGCCTGCTGCTCTCCCTGGACTTCTATAGCCAGTCCGAAGTCAGCCAGTTTAACAGCAGCACCCTTACATTTACTTGCCAGTAGTAAATTCTCAGGCTGGGGAGAAGAAAGAAAAAAGGGGGTAAGAATGAAAGACTGACATCGTCATTAAAGCCTCCTGCCTCACTATTTAAATCATTAAATTTGATGTGCTGAGTTGAGCAGGTATGTACCAAAGCTGTTCGGGTGAAGGCAGAGAAACAGCAACAAATGGCCTCAACCTAGAGTGGCAGAAAATCCTGAAGTCTAACACAAATCCTCTGTGTGAGCCAGAGCTCTCCCAACCCAGCCCATACGTTACATGCTGACACCAGAGGGCACTGGCAGTACAGTTCATGCAGCACATAACACAAAATTTGTTTCTTTCATCCCCAAGGAGAGTAATTGGGGGTGAGGGAAGGGGGGGGAAGATGCAGTAGATATAATCTGCAGTCACGTTTCTCCCTGTGAACATTACAGGGTCCCCAAGGCACTGGAAAAGTAAATATGATGCTGATAAGGGCTGCCAAATACAGTGCCATAATATGGGAAGGCATCATCTGGATACGCAGTAGCTTTCATCCCTTACAGAAAAGCCACAGCCTCAAATTGGCATAGGCAGCACAGCAGTAAGTATTCTTGTAAGCTGTTTTCACGCTACATATTTACAGCAGTGTAAAATATTCTGTCTTGCTACTGCTGCTGTCACCTATATGATAAACAGCAATGACACTTCCCCCATGTGCCAGGAAAGGGAGACAGACTTTTGTCCCTCACATTTCTACTTCGCATGAATCTCATTTGAATCATTATTCTGTTGTGTTCCAGCAGAGGACTTCAGCAGAAGGCTTAACACAACTCCAGAAATTGTACTGGGAGTCAGCAGCTTCCTCCTGAAGCACCAGAGCAGCTAGTTACATGGGACCCTTCAAAACCTCAAAGGCTTTAAGGTGGTGGCTGTTACAACTCAGCATAGAAAGGCAGGACAAATGTGATTTCTCATCCTACCCCCTACTGATCATTTGTGCAACTCATATCAACTTGAGTTTTTAACCAAGCAAAATGGAAGCCTGGAAATCCAGAAAAAAGCCCCTGTCTCAGTTTTAAAAATCTGATGTCTTTTTTGCAGCCTGCTCACCAGTTTCATCCCATGGCAACCCTGTCCTGCATGACAGGAACAAGATGCTTTGCTCATTCACCTGCCTTAACCTACTGGGCATGTGCCTTGCTTCTGCTTTGAACAAAGCGAGGACAGGCTTGCCCATCACAGTCCTCGCCATAAGAAGCATGGAAGGTAGGGGAACTGGGTCTCAATAGATTTGGATGCCACTGGCTTTTGACTACAAGGGAAGTGAAAAAGATTGTGTTAATCAAGCTACACCAATGAAAATTCACCGGTGTAAACAAGTCCCTAAAGCAGGAGACCAATGAAGTCTTATGAAAATCCCTCCCAACTTCAGATCACACCTGGGCTTGGCTTGACTAAGAAATAGTGAAATTTATGCCAAGTTAGTGCTAACTAAGCACTAGTTTCTTCTAAAATACATCGTGTGCATGTTTGACAACATATGGGTTGTCTCAGGTTTCACATACTTTTTGGTAAGGATATGAATGCATTCGCTAATTTCTTACAGTCCCTATGGACAGCTCAGCATTTGAAGTTCTTTAAGAGCATGTCAACCAAAAGACAGGCTTATGAGAGGAAGGTCCAAGAGACAAAACTTCACTTGAAGCAAGCTCTGCAGCTATTACAGACTGATCCTGAAGGCCAAGCTTTTGGCAAGGAGCTAAATACTAAATAAAGAGCACAGGATCTTTTATTGCTAAAAGGAACGGCTACTCCTCAGGCCTGGATAGTTTCAGTGAATCAGAGCAAGCAACAGAAGAAACACATTAACTACAGTGGGGAGTGTCTAGCAGCTGAGAAGTTCTAAACAAGTTCACAACTTTCACACAAACAAAACTTGGGAAGCAAAACAGACTGCATCTGAACACAGGACGTGAAAGAAAACTTAAACCATCCTGTAATGGAAAACACTACTGATTTTCACAGAGGCCCTAATTTTGGGCAGAAGTGCCTTCTGGAGGCTGCTTTCTCAAGAGCCGGTGTCCACTCTTGTTAAGAGCTGCCATACCACAGTACCTCACTAGCATCTTTTCATAGTGCTCTGAATCAGAAGGCCAAAAGTGTTGCATGGGAGTCTGCCAGAAACACTAAGGGTTAACAGCTGTCCATTAGATCAAAACACAGGGGGAACACTGCCACAGAGTTTGCAACATGCTTTTACCTTGCTTTTTGCAAATTATTTTTACACTTTTCCCCCTGTGCATTGTATAACAAACCAAAACCAAGACTAGTAGCAGATGTCATTCTGCATTAATTTAACTGGACCACTGCTGGCCATCA
>NW_010130065.1:34470-50553 GCF_000699245.1 Pterocles gutturalis
TGCAGGGCAGGCAGACCTTCCCACACAAACCTCTTCATTCTGGAGCCTGACCAGCTCCCTGTACAGCTGGCACTGCGTGGGAAGGAAGTTTAAGTAACTACACTGTGGGGGCTCTGGGTCTATAAATGTGTCATAATGTGGCAAACAGTTGATTCACCCAGTGTTCAACTGGCCAGCAGTTCTGGTTTTTAGATTAACAGCACTTCTACTGATGAAAGAAGAAAGAAGTGACATGAAAGATTCTCGTGCGTCTCTGCCCTAGCCCAATGGCATGTGTTTGGCAACAATGCAGAATAAAAATATACATTCTCTGCAAAGACAAACTCATCCTGGCAGATTGAACAGATTGACCCAGGTCTCTAGATATCTCTTCAATGGCAGACTAGAAAGTGTCCTTCATTATAATGAATCCCACTCAAATTTCTCTGAACGCCTACTGTACTCCAAGTTTCACAACTGCTCCATCCTGCAGCTGCCTCAAAGGGGCTGAGAGTTGGCAAGGTTCATGAAGACTGAAAACTTCCTTGGGAGTTCAGCACGCCCTCTAGAAAACTCTGAAGGAACAAATTTGTACTTCAGGAACCCTTGAGCCCAGTTCAAGTTAAAGAAACCCTGCCAGCTGGCAACACAGTATTCCTGTTTTGCCTCTTCCAATGATCCCCTGGCTGCTCTCCTTCAGCCTCTGTGGCATGGAGGAAATATTACCTTCAAGTCTCTGTGCACGATATCATGCTGGTGAATGTGATTCACACTCTCCAGTATCTGATGAATACAGTGGCTGCAAGATAAAGGGAGAGACACACAAAGTTATGTACACACGCATATACATTTTCCATCTCATCTCATCCCTAACTTTTATATTTGTACCAGGGAGAGTTCAAGAACCCAGGCTGAATCCCTTCATCATACCCACTGGATGCCACAACTCAGTACTGTCACAACTGGACACCCTCAGCCCCCCTCAGCAAAGGGGTGCTAAAAATCCTAGCTATAGCAGGACCACAAAGCCTCTCTCCTACCTCCCATCATCTCCTCCCTTTCCTCCCCATCATACTATAAGCATCTTACATGTTTTCCTTCAGCCAGCAGTGCCTGCTCGACACAGGAAAAAGTAAAGCACCAGAGTATCTGCAAACAGCAGCCAAGAAGGGGCAAGCAAGACTCAATTGCTCCAGGAAACATTCAGCTGAGCTAGTCCTGAGCAAGGAAAAAACTTTTAGAGAGCAGCAGCCTCCCCCAGCAAATTCAGGATGACGACTCCTGGGCGCCTGCCAGTTTGCAAAGCTTTCAGAGCAGCATCTCAAGCACTTTACATACACAATGTGCACACACACCCGCTTGCTGGGTGCCTTTTAAGTACAGATTCCACTTAAGGGGTTAGTGATCTGAAAGCGGACTCATTCCCTGTTAAGTGCAGTGTGCTGCACTCCCCCAGCTCACAGAAAACCGTGACTCTGCCACTCTCACTGCTGTAACCACAGGCACAAAAGCACGATGTTATTTATACCTGTAGCACAAGAACAGCACAACACACCCATGGGTGAGATTTGAAACATGTTTGAAAACATCTCTTCCGCTAAACATTCACTCAGCTCCCAAGGGTGAATGTGGAATGGAGCAAAATTTTGATGACTATGGCTGGGCAGTAAGCACCCAGATGTGGGCAACTCAGATGGGTCTGTGTCCTCACTGCAGGATCAGTCAGTCCCGTCACCAAATTCTAGAAAGCTCAGGGGAACAAATTTGAAATGAGTGAAATATTTGAGGGAACGGAAATTGGCTGCTGGAAAAGATGGGAAGAGGGTGAGGGGAGGAAGAGGAGAGGAGGTGCAGCACTGTATATTTGTTACCCACACCCCTCTGGAGCTGGCAGTACAATCCTCAGGGTCGGAGTCCATTAATATCTCCCGACTCCCAAAACAAAAATGTATAATTAGAACAGAGCAGAATCTGAGCGAGGGAGATTTTCTGGCCAAAAATGGCAAAAGTGTGAGGTGTCCCAGGCGAGCCAAGCGCAGTGGATTGGCACGGACCTCGCTCCCTCGCTCTCCCAGCCTGCTCTGGAATTCGGCTAGGCTGGGGAGAGAAAGGGAGGAGTTTCACTCTGTCGTCTTGTGGGCACTACAAGACCTGCCCAGCTGACAGTCAAAGGGCTGAGCACCTCAGGAAGGCTCACAGAGCAACAGACATTTCTCCCTTTCCTCTAACTCTGCCATAATTTTCCTGAGCAGTGTCAGTCACTGCCAGCTCTTGACCATTTCAGGAAACAGGCACTGGCAAGAGAAACAGGGGGCAGGATGATGATCCGTAACCTCAGAACTTTCCAACTTCAAGGCAGAACAGCTTCAGTGACTGTGTATTTGAGATGCTGTGCCTACAACATCTGTACACTCCACTGAGAAAAAACACTTACAGTCCTCTCAGATCTCTGCCAGGAGCTCAACTGGAGATGATGAGCCCACTGGCCTTTCCCATCAGCAGATGGCTCACGGCAGTGCAATGCCTCATTTGAAAGCATTGTGTAATGCCCAGAAGACAGAGGCTGTACGCATACCACAGGGAAAACAAATAAGCGCCCACAGACTCCACAAGAGTACCTACAGTAACACACCAGGTCATACTCGTTCCTTCCGTGCATTCACTATGATCTTCTGCACAGTACTGCCTACCAAGCTCATCCTACAGCAGTACCCACTGCTCCCGTCTTACCCCTTTCCTCTCACAGCTTCCCTAATTCCTGCTCCAGCAAGGGTTAGGATGCAATAAGAACATGGGTGCAGAATAAACCAGGGTGAAATGTCACCATTGCCCTGCTAAAGCAGACCAGGAGCTGCCTAATCTCAGCTTTGATTCCAAATGCTGCATTTCCAGCAGACATGTCGGAAAACACCCTCAGCTACTGCTGCTCAGAACACCCACCCTGCATAACCAGCAAAGGGACAAGCACAGGTCACTTCAGAAAGCTTACACATGGAAGAGAGGGGACACACTCAGAAAAAGAAAGGCATAACTCTAAATCTTTTTAGTATTAAAATATGAAGGTTGCTTCCACATACTGTGCCTCTTCTCACTGCGCCAACCAGCTCACAGTCAGCCAGGGCTTCCACAGAAACATATCCTTCAAAGTCCCCACTCCCCCCTGCCCTGTAAACCACTACCTAGACAAGGGCAAATGGAATGGGTCTGCCCAATGGCAATGGCACATCACTGGAACCCTACTAGGAGAAGGCAGAGGCCGAGCAGGCAGCGCTCTCACAGCCACAGGACAGGTCTGCCCTATGTCTGCTCACCAAGGACTCACTGTCACCACCCACCAGAAAGGTCAGGCAGACAAAGCCACTAGCAACGGGTCGCCCAGCAAAGAGCACAGCTCTGCAAGTGGCAAAGACAGCAGTGTCTGCAAGTGGCAAGGGCTAGAGCTGCGGTCAGTCAGGCTGACCAGTGACAATGGTTAATGCTAATAGCAGAAAGAGGAATTGTTTTTTCCAGACAGGGAGCAAGAGTGTCAGAACAAAGCCATGCACAGAACAGCAGTCAGGAAGCTCATTCCACTTGCCAACACACATGGCACATACACAGAAGGGTCTGGAAACAGTCTTACCTGGCATCTGCTTCACTGTAGTATTCTCTTGCAACAATATCCTCAAAGAGCTCCCCACCAGTAACCCTGGAGTGCAAAAGAACAAGGGAGGTTGAACAGCCCACCCATGTCTAGCTCAAGGTTGCATGGGACGTATGTGGCCACTTAGCCGAGCCCTTTCCCACAGCCTATGTAGGGATCTGTGGCACAAGAGCCAGGGCATAGCTCCACCACCATGGCACACTGTTGACACACTAGGCACAAATTGTCCATGCACCTCTACAGAGTTGAGTATATCCTAATCTCAGCCAGAACACCCCTCCTCTGACCTCCTCCATGCTGCCTCAGAGACAAAAGTCAAATGGCCTTTTTATACAGGATAGCCATGCTTTGGCATCTCACGCTTACATCAGTTGTGGTTCCAGCCCCTACCACACAGTCAATGGATTTTTGTCAAATAGGCCAGAGGTTATCTACAGGTCTCAAAAGAGTCAGGGAGAATTCCGTTAATGGAGGTGCTTTTTATTCTACTCTTAGTCAACCATCCATGTGCCTGCATCACTGGTGAAGCATCAAAGACAAAGAAAGACACTTACAGATCAAAGACGAGGTAATGGAAACCTTCTTCTGAAATACTGTCATGGAGCCGCACTGCAAAAACATAATCAAGAAATGGAGATTTACAGAGCATGTAGCAAATACGACACTTCACAAATCAAACCCATGCACACAGGCAAGTTCTCCTTCAACTCAGTCTATTAATTCCCCATGCCCTTCGCTTTGTGTGCTCACTTAGTGACCTATTTCCTTCCGTTATCTCAAAGGAACAGATGGGTGTCCTTCACATACACCCACCCCTTCCCAGCGCCAAAACAAACTCTAAATATCTTTGACCTCGTGTTTGTTCTCCTTCTCTAACGCTTCAGTACCCTCCTTTCACATCTGCCTACTCTTTCCTCCATACTCACATTTTGCCATCTCTCGCCACTCATTCTTTTTTCCCCAAAACAAAACCTTTTCAGAATCTCCAAATAAGCCCCCAACCCAAAAATTGACTTCTGACCCCACCTGCATGTCAGTGCCATTGATATCCCCTTCTGCCTTTCATCTGTAAGGTGCCCTGAAGTTCCCTCCTTTTACTTCCTTTTCCTCACTTCATTCTGACTTACACCCCAAATCCTTACCCAAAATTCAGAGCCATTTTCCTGTTGCATTTTTTCTGACCTGTTTGTTACCACAGACATATCTGATCACATTCCCCTTCTCAAAATTTCATCCTTCTTCAGCTTCCTTACCTATCCCCCTCTAGTTCTGTTCTTATTGCCTATATTAACCTTAATCTTTTCCCTTTCCTTGTCCCCTTTAACCTGCAGGACTGGAGTTGCCCACATGATGGGCCACTATCCCCTGGTATTCTGGGGCTCTCTCCTCCCTTCCCCATGTTAGACCTGGGCAATAACTATGGTATCTATGCAGCCAGCACAGTGCCATTTCCTCCTCTACGAATCAAAATCTCAATTTCTTTGATGTTTCTTGGATACCGAGGTACCAATTCTAACCCAAGAGAAGAAACTAAGCCCTTAATTTCATATTGCTAGGTACCTCCTACCTTTTGCTCTTCTCCTCTGACGGAAAACTTCACTATTTTCCCTGACAATCAGAGTCAGAGGCTAGCAATCCTATTTGACTCAATTTCTAAACCTTTACGCCCTGACCAGGACGAGTTGTCTTCTTCACACGACCGTCTCTACAGTCTTGCCCTGTTGATTCACCCAATGAAAGCAACTATCTGAGACTAGACTGGGTCTCAGTCACTGTAACACCTTGTAATTGAGTATTAACCGAAGTAACGTTACCATTCTCATCCCTACAAGAAAAATCTTGTCATCCTGCTCTGTCAGTTTAACGGTACCTTTGCCTCTCTTTCCTGTCTTCCATTGTCTTCCACATAAAATACAGGTGATCTGTCTTGACTTTTCCCAGCATCATGATCTTCTCTCTTGCCAGTATCAAGAGGTCAGTCTGCACCTCTTATTGGCGCACGACGTCAGCTACCATCATCGTCTTGGGAATGTTTCAAACTAGCACTTGGCACATGCTCCTACCTCATATGGAACAGCTTTTGCAAATGTTCTCAGTGCTCTCCTCTAATCCTCCTTGCAACTCTCCTTTGCTAAGGCACCCTTCCACATGCATGCAAACATACACAAACTCAAAACTGAGAGTAGCACACATGCGCAGAGACCACTGCCAGTACCTTTCCTAAAAGGATTTCGTTCTTTCCTTCTTCTTTCTGACTGTACCTTCCTATATTTTTCCTGCTTTTATCTACAAGCTCTCTGGGCTGGTCCCTTGACCAACTTATTTTCCTTAGGACTTCTACCGCATCTAACTGCAGGGGTCTGGGAGGAGCACTCTACCCAGCACAATGCTGCAAACAAGCAAGCACAGTTAGAGTACCAGTCCAGCAGTATTTCAGGCACGACATGCTGCTCCTACAGCAAGAACACAGAGACACTTCACCTGTAAGAACTATGTTCCTCAAATAATCTGCTGCAAAAAATTTTTTCTTCCAAGTAAGCAGTTTTAGTCGGCTTTGTAATAACTTAATTACAATACAACTTTGTGTTTACAAGGAAACTTGCCTCCTGAGCACTTAGCAAAAACCAGCAGAGGCAGCATTACAAAAACACAAGTAAGAATAAGGGTATTTCCTAGGAGAAAATATTTCCATTCAAGACTGGAAACAAGAAGGGAAGTGGCTGAAACAGACACTTGGATTCCTAGTGCAGGGGAGTTTTTACTCCAGTACACCAGATTATTTGAGGTGAATGCAGGAAACAGGCACATGAACAAGATCTGAGGCCCAGGACACCGGCAGAAGTCTGTGAAGAGACCTTATGAAGAGGGAACAGATAGAGAAACTTGAAGGAAAGCCAAATGTGCTAATAAGGTGAGGTCTGGCAATGCTCTGTATGCACGAAAAAGCATTCTCCTTCCTCTGCCACCTGAAAGGTCATCAAAGCACTGCAAGAAACACCAAGCAGAAAGGAGAGTGGCATGAATGAAATCCTGACAGAGGAGGAGCATTTTAATGAGTGGGCTGAGAGCAGTGACCATGGAAAGGGAACAGCAAACACGTCTGCAGGTGGAAGTGAGAAAGTGTGAACTATAAACTTTGACGCAAAGATGCGGGCAGCAAATTACATCAGAAAATAAAACATAAATGAGCTGATTGGTGCTATTTCTTTGTCCTGAGGAAAGCAATTTTGTCAGATACATTATGAAAAGGGAAGGAAGCAGCAATTCAACTGGCAGAGACTGTCAGAGGCAGCAGAAAGAGCCTTCAAGGACAGTAAAACACTATTTGCATCCTTAGGTGAGGAACCATGACAGGAGGACAGAGACAGTTCATAAATACTGACACTGTACATCACCCAAGGGCTGCACAGCAAAAGAATGTCTTGGAGGCAGGACACAGGTCATTAACTTAACAAGGGAGCTGCTTCCTTGACTGCCCAGAGCAATGCTGGAACAAAATCTGCCTGGGATTTAATCTGCTGAGGTAACAAAGCTCAGGGAGTTGAACAGAAACAGCAGAACAACAAAACCCAGAAAACCTATAGGAAAGATTACAGTGGGCCCCACCACCCTGCAGGGGAATAATTAGCAGCAGCTCAAAACATTAGGCTTAAAGTGTGGAGGGGTGCAGCAATGAGGGGAGTCAAAAAGAACTAAGAAAATTCTGAATATAACATAACTCTTGTGACTTTCGATTCCAACCCACACCTACTTCATACTGATGCTGATGAGAAAAATCAAAAGCAACACCCAGTAGCAGAACAGCAAGGGCAGCCAGTGCCCTTTCACCCTAACATTTTGCTTACCTACCCTCCTGCAGAGCCGCAAGAGCCTTCCAGACCAGCAGCAAGGATACCGCAATCAGCAGCTCTGATGCCATGGTTCGTTCTGCTGACACACAAAATGCTCTGCTTTCTAATACTGTGCTAACTACCATGGACTGTCAGCTTGAAAACATGATCTGCTTTTTCCAAAACCATTCAGCCAGCCCATGAAATGGCATATATATTCAGAAGTAACTCCACCACCTTTAGCTCACATCAAGCATTAAAGCATTTTAAAAGTGTCTTGGCCTCCTCCACTTCGGTTCATAAATATGATCCACATTGTGTTAACATTCATCATAAAGACACACAAATATCAGATACCATCTGATACCTCCACCTTCCAGACCATCTTTGCTTTAAAGTTGTCCTATGCGAGTGCCCTCCACCTGAAGGCAGGACACAGGTTCCCAAATGGCCAGTTCCAAGAGTGGTCAACAGGAACCCAAATACTGGGCTGTCCTCTGCTTCAGTCACTTTCCCATGAGAAAGAGATCCCAATTGTTCCACAGGCTGCTGGTCCTGACATATCATCTCACACCTCCATTAATACCACAAGTTCAGCTTCAGCTGTGGGCTCTGGCCCACACAGGCTGCTCATATCTGTGTAACCTGTTGACACGAGGGTGAAAAATACAATCATATGTAGATTCTGGAGGGTAAATTATTCCCAAAAACTGACTATCCAGGATGAGAAAAGTGGAGAATTAAAAATAAAAGTATTAATCCAGTTAACCATTTCTTAAAAAATATTAAAGAACCCTTTGTTTGCTCTTGTCAGGGGACCAGTGATGTTGATGTCTAGTGCAGCAGGCTAGTCAAACGCATACGTTACAAAAAGTCTGACGTCGCAGCAACAGGGAATTTGCACAAAAGCAACACAAGGTCTTTCAAAAGATGACCAAACTACAAAAGAGTCCAGTACTTGCTGAGGAACCTGATCTCACTCTATTCACCAGAAGATGAGGTAAATTATTTTTATTAACTGATTCTGCCAAGCAGAAGCAGTGATTCAAACCATATTTCCTTCCTAACCAAACACTTAACACAGGGATTCTTAGAGATGTAGGAAATCAGTCCCGGCCAATATCACACACAGCCAGTGCCACCTGATGACTGTTCCGATGTCAAAGGTCTCTGATGGATTAAAGAACACTCATTACAATAGTTAGCAAGAACAGATGATGAGAGGGGAGTAGGAAAGGAAACAAAAGCAAGTCAGACAACGAGGCACTAAATCTGTTACAGAATATGGTAAAAGACCTTGCCTAAGGTTTTAGTCAGAGCACAGAAAAAAGTCTCATCCACACAGAGAACAGAGGGCTTGTGGAGTTCACAAGAACATCTAATTTTGTAAGACTGTCAAGTCTTACTGATAACTTCAGAAATAATAAATAAAAAAACACAGCACTAGTGAGCAATCCAGAACAAATGCTATCCAAAGGAGAAAAATCAGTTACAGACTGTTGGGTAGAAACATCTTCTGCAACAATACCAGTTGGTCGGTCAGCAAAAAGTGTGCACCTCTACTTGGATGATATCTCCAAGAAGCACATAGATTCTGGTAGAAATAAGAAGTGGTTTCAGTAAAGCATGTTGATGGAACAATGTTTTCAGCAAGACACAAAAAAAGCCCGACTTTCTTCATACACATTCCTGAATCTAGTACTGTAGTGGTGCTCCACCAGGGGTAATGAGAGACTGCTACCTAAATTTTAAGGTCCAATCCAATTTCAGATGCACACCTGTAACTCTGCACAGTTAAAGAGCTGTGATGCATCACTACACAGAAAGCACAACCTAGCTGACTGGATTAAGCATTCGTTATTCCCTTTGTCTCCTCTCCAGCCTCATCCTATGAAACTGGTCTTACCTGCACAAAAAGCTTCTCCCACAAAGGCAGACTTTTGGAAAAATAACTAACAAAAGAAAAGCGGTGAGACCAAACCACTGCCTTTCCCCAAAACCTGAGATCTTCAACACTGCCTGATGCAAGTTACGCAAATTATTTTCTGTCTTGTGTGGGTGTGTGTGTCTCAGGTCTGAGGCCCTAATGCAATCCAGAGCATTTGCAAAGAGCCTGATACCACAGCGAGTGGCCCAAGGGGACATGCTGTGGTTACTGAACCTAACAGCAGCTGGACACCAATTCAAGCACTTTCTAAGAACATCTACTGTGAATATTATTTTTCTCTTCCTGCTGTCTTCAGAGTCTCACTGGAAATCTTGCCTCAAGAATAAAATTTCAAGCTGATATTTCAAAGTGTTTCAAAATCCTCATGCACATAAAGTTTTTATTTTATAATGAAATAGTATTTAATCAGCTATGATATTAACTACAGAAAATTAAGCATTTCAGTGAGAAACAGCAATACAGTAACAGTCATGCCACGTGGTTGCCATTCCCTGCCCGAATAAAATGATCCTGTACAGGTAGCCACAGCTCTCTGATGCCTGAGCAACAATAAGAGGAAAATCTCCCTCATAACAAACTGTACCAGCCTAACAACCAATGCAAACTGCTGCTGAATCATGCAAAGCGAGATTCTGTGAATGCAAAAGTTGAAGCGAATCATGAGAAATTAGAAAAGAGCTTTCAATTTTTATGAAAGTCCACCTGAACTACAAGAACATAAAAAGACATTAAAAAGCAATAGGCATCTTATTTTTAAACGGTCACATGTAAAAGCTCAATTGATATTGCAGTCACAAACATAAGACTATGCCTAGCCTAGATTTGACCCAGATCTTCCCTTCACCCTGCCCAGTGTGCTGAATATTATTATGTTTTTACTCTTATGTCAAGCATAATAGGCTAGGAGCATTTATGCCTGCCACATAAGCCCCAGGATGAACATTCCCCTATATCCCACGTCCACAGCAGGGCTGCCTGAGGGCTCGGCCCATGGCTGGGGCAGGCAGGCTCTTGTAACACAGAGTGGTTTCTAGCAACCTGCTGCAAGTAAATCTCTGCAAGCAAAGTAGTTACTGAGGTCACAGCAAAGGGAAGTACACAAGCAGAAGAAAAATTTCATGTGACAATTCCCAGTGTCTTCACTTTGCTATTACTCATCTCGGCATAGGCAAGAAAAGGCAACATGGGCTGAAATATGCCTGCTCCTACACACCAATGGTCTTTCCTGTCCTTAGGGCCAGTGGTGAAGCTACGGGGTAGGGTAATCTCGTCTGCTAAATCTAGGTTCACTGGTGTTCCTAAGTGTAAAGCACTTGTATATTATGGGAACACAAAGGACACTATTAGCCAACTACCTCTGCACCAACACACATCCCATGCTGTGATTATGTAATATTTGGGGCTCTCAAATGAAGTTGCCCATGATGCAGTACCTGCAGCAGGGCCAATATAAGGCAATAGAGATTTTTGGTTGTCTCCTGGGTCACAGTAATTGCAACACACTAACTCTTTCTCATAGCCTTAGACTGCAAACTCAAAAGTGCTCTGGGATCTTCTGGACCGAAAAATGCTATTTAAAGGTCAGCCACTCATCAGAAACAACTACAGCTTCACTTCTCAGCAGTTTCCAACCAGACAGCAGGTATTTGCCTGTATCATGGAGAAAGGGAGGAGGTAAGAGATGCCACAAGGGGCATATTTCAAGAGACAGCACATGCCATCAGAATAAAATGGGGGGCTAAAACCTGCCTGATGCCCTCTTCCAAAGATATTCTCTAACGTGCCAGGAGATGCTGAAACTACAAATACACACAGCCTGACAGACTGCAAACTGAGCACTATCACCCGTAGCAGCACAGGTCACAAGCGAATTGACGTAGATGGCTACCACCCACTTGCCGCTTCCCCAGCTGCTCACCAGTCTGGACAGCCAAGATGGGAATTGTCCCACCACCTCCAAGCCTGGCTATGTGCCACAACGCTTCCTGCACGGTTTGCACCACTGAGGATGCCTGTCCCATGAGGAGCCACCACCAACCTGAGACTGCCTGTGAGCTGGGTGCTCTGCTCCCACCCCAGCTGTTTCTCTAATTACATTAAACACACAGAATTCAGCTGCAGCTGCTCAGGCTGCTTCCAAAAGGACTCTCCTTTTAATTAAAAATTTGCTATTAAAAAGCATTAAATTGTGTAACACAAATAATCCTCTAGAAATCATCTGTTCCAGCAGCTGATGACCAGCTTTGGTAGAGCAGCAGGACAGTTAGCTAACAGGACATCGCACGTGGCTGTTAACCAGCCCCTCAGGAACATGGACTCTGTCCCTCCTCCTCCTTCCAAACTGACACAGGGAGGTTACAGTATGCTGGATAGCTTCCTGTAAACTCTCCAAGCCCACAGCATTTCACATCAATTGCTGTTTGGAAAACAGAAAAGAAGGGCTTGCTAACACTCTGCTCTGGTTTGGGCAGAACCAAGCTGCTGCAGGCTCTGCAAAGAAAGACAAGGAACAGTCCTAAGGGAGTATGAAAGGGCACACAGGCAGAGAGAGGTCTTACCCCCTAACCATTGTTCTCACTGTAACCTCTTTAACACTTTGGCCCTAAAAACTGAGGTTAAAGCAGTGCCCTTTCTGCCATACATGGTGCCAACTCAGGGGAAATTCCCTTATGCACAGAAATTCACAGCCTAGAAAGAAGTTGTAGGGAGAACAGTATCTTTCCTGTTAAGAAATGGGTCCTTCTGCAGAGGTAAAAAGCAAAAGTGAAAAAAAAAGAAAAATATTTTTTTAAAAAAAATTTCAGTGCTGACTAAATGTTATTTTTCCTTTAAATTTGCAATGTCTGTATTGAAAGGCTGAAATTCAGCACGTGATACATAACATTTAGTATGCCCTACTTAAACATTATATGAGCCAAAAGAGTGCATTAGCAGGTATCTTTCCTACTCTTCTGATAACACTGCAATGACGACCATCCAGAATTGTTACTAATAATTTCCGATTATCCACATACGAGATAAGCAAAGTACTTTTGATAACCACTAGTATTATATGAAACCCCCAAAACAAAAGCAAGCCAATTTTATTGGTATCTCAAAGAAAATACACAGAGAACACCCACTTTATTAGAATTAATAAAACAAAGATAGCAGCTGTGACAAATTTTACACCTCTCATACAGGCTCTGCAACTTCGCTACACACGTTTCTTCAATCAGGAATGAACTAGCCTTTGGTGTTGCAAAACTGTGCTCCTCTCCCGGCAGGCAAGTGTTCTGCCTGACATCCCCCCGGCCCTGCTGTATCAACCTGACTTCCAATTCTTTTCTCACATTGCCCGGGACAGTCATAAAACCTTGCCACAGAGGCAACAGAATTCTGTGCAAAAGGCAGGTTGTTGCTTGCACAATTTCAGAGTGCAGCCATCCCTCTGTTCTGTTTGGTGCTTAGCCAAAAAATGCTCCTTCCATTTCCTCAATGCTATTATAACTAATAAAGGTAGTGAAGGGGGGGAAGTAGGAGAATCCTCCTCCTCTGACTTTTGCAGTACCTTCAAGTTTGAGTGCACTGAGTCTGGCCATCATCCCACTTTTTTTTTTTTTAAGAGACTGCTTGCATACAGATAAATTTCACTGATAAATAGATGAATAATGGAATCCAAATGCCTCTCTAGTACAGACCACAAAGAAATACACAATAAATAAAGCCCCTGGCAAGGAAGAAAATGCAATTGTTACTCCATTCTCAAATTGAGGGGAATGATGGAGAAACATTTTTCTTAAAACTACAGGAAAAGCTATAGTAAGAACAGACAGAAAAAGGAGAAAACAAGAAGAGGTAAATAAACAACAGTTAGTGAAAGCAGTAACTGGAAGAATCAGAATGAGAAATAAAAAGCTGGACTACCTGGGGTTTTGGGAAGCCCCCTCTCAGCCAGATGTGCATGGGCACTCACCTAAATCCCTAACAGTGCAGGGACTGGCAATAATAAATGGTAATTTGCAGACTGAAGGCTCAAACTTTCCATCAGGAATGCACTCTAGCTGATAGTCTGTTGGGGATTTTTTTGAGTGTTCGACGGTGAGGGTTTTTTTGTGAGTTGTTTTTGTTTTGCTTTGTGGGGGGTTTGTTTGTTTGTTGGGGGGAAAGGTGTGTAGGAGGAAGAGGAGAGCAGGTTAAAGGGCATAAGGCCAGAACATCATTGTTTGACCTCAGGATGCACAGCAACTTGCTGTCCTCTCAGACAGCCCCATGATGCTTCCAAAGAAAAGTTGCTCAGTAACTGGGAAATCTGTAAACCATAACTTTTCCTACAAGGTCTCCTCTCCCTCCATCGCCCTCTTCCCCACACTACCCCCTCTACACACCAGTTTCACCTGAGAAAAGGAGCAGTCCCCCAGCAACAGAAATCACAGGGCAGCAGCTTTAAACAGCAGGACAGGCGCGGGAGCATCCCACTTGGAAACCTCTGAGTGCAGCAAGCGTGGCCAAACCACTGGAGAATCCCCAGCATTTTAACTATTCTTTGCACATAATATTCTTTCTGTCCCAATTGCAAAGGCAGTCTGGATGTCTACAGCCAAATGAAAACAAGGAAATCTGCTGTTTACAGCAAAACACAGCCTACAGTTTTTTCTTGTTTGCTAAGGAAGCAACTCAAATCTCTTGTTAAGGAAAAGCTGATAGGAAAACATTCCAAGTGGCAGCAGGGTGGAAAAAGTGAGGGCCTGCTTATCAAGAGTAGTATCTCAAAATGTGGAATGAGTGAACCTTAAGTTGTGGATGATACATCTAAGACAACTAATCCAGTATTAGGTTTGCAGACATGATCAATGCACACGGTATCCCACCCAGGTTAGTTATGAGCGTTGTGGGATTCTCCAGTTGGGCTGCACACAGAAGCACAGCATCGTTCCTGGTCCTTGCAGCAATTCAGCTGATGATGACCATCATTTAAGGGCACATGAACTGGAGGCCTTGTTTTATACACATCCATCAAAATCACTCCCATGAAACAGAGGTACTAGGAGGACAGACCACTTGTTAAAGGAAATAAAACTGAATTGGGTTAAAAGAAATTCCTCTAATTCATAGGAGATATCTATACCATTTTCTCCCCATTTTAAATAAGGATGTGTCCAAAATCGTGATTTATGCTGAGAGCAGCTAACAGATAGAAGTTACAAGAAAAGGAATTCAGGTGCAAGTATATTTTGGAGAAAAAGTCACAAGTAGGAAAAACCTGAAAAAGCAATAATTCTAATAGATGCTGAGGACAGCATTTCACTACTGCTATAAATTCCCTCAAATAAATTCTCTCTGGAGCAGTTCAGCAAAGGGTATGAAAGCAGAAATCAGAGACAGAATTTGGCTCTGTCTCTTGGGCTACTACCAGCCTCTCTTAAAATATGTAATTTTATTACTCTAGATCTAAGTGCATGCAGTTCTTCACAGCAAAGGCTTCCATGAGCTGGGACACAATAACCAATCAGAAATGTTCAGTTTGAACTATGAACAAAAGATATTCAATAATTACTTTTGTATCATTAGGTTAAAAATATCTAAGAAAGAGTACAGAATATCTTGTGACAGATCCAAAGAGGAGGCACATATTTAGACTGGCATAACAAAGAAAATTTAGAAAGAGGAGAAGGGCAACACCTAACAACATGGTGGACAAAATCCATGCACAGAGCAAACTTCATGGTGCACTGAACAAGCCACAATCCTACTCTGGGAAGAGAACCCAGGAATGCTAGAAAAGAGTTTTCAAAACAACAAATTAGGATTTTCATCAAATTTAGCACCATTATTGCTTTGAGAGTCCTAAGACAGAAAACGTCATGTTCAGCACTGTGCTGAACTTCACATCCGCACTGAACAAGCCTGCAGGAAGATAGTGGGGCTCCCAGCTCTGTCACTGCCTTGGTATTTGATGGGTAGCAGGAAGCACAGGAAAAAAACCCCTGAATTCTCCACAAGAGAAACCCTGTGTAGCAAATGAATTATAGGACTTAAAAATCAAATACACAGACTGAGTGAAATTAGGTTTACAACTAAGCAGAAGACAAAAAGATCTGTTCCAGTAAGCAAGAGCTGACGTTCAACACATTGTAAGCTTAGCTCTTCAACAAACAGAAGGAAATGGTAAAGTTTATTTTATCTTAGCCATTGCACAAGCTTCAGTGGCAAAATCAGGAAAGAGTCTGCAAATAAAGGGTCAAGGCGATGAGCATGCTTACAGAAACCTGCTTCTTTACTGCAAAGCAGGGACCAAGAAAGAAGAGAGCCATATCGTTCTCTTCTGCGTTTTCCCAAACACATATGTGTCAAATGACCACAAGATTTATAGATAACTGAATCACTGGAACAGTAAGTTGTTCAAGAAGTGGAATTCCCCATGGAGTCGTGACTCTTGCCAACTTTCACAGGCATTTTATCTGCTTACAGACAGAAAGTTTTTACTGATGTTGCCTTCTGCCTCTCTTTAAGACTCCCATTTCCTCAGTAATGGGTGTATCTTTTTTGCCTTTAAAACAGGGTGGAGAGAACAGATCACTGATTGATCTCCATTCAGTTCTGCTGTATTTAGTGAGTACAGCTGGCAAAAGGTTTCTCTAGAGCAGATTGCAAAATATTCTAGAGAATTGTCAGGAGGAAAAAAATGAGTTGAAAGTTAGGGA